>NC_056441.1:67594748-67809748 GCF_018296145.1 Oncorhynchus tshawytscha
TATTCAGACCCTTTATTTACTCAGTACTTTTTGAAGCACTTTTGGTAATGATTACAGCCTCGAGTCTTCATGGGGGTGACGCTAAAAGATTGGCACACCTGTATTTAGGGAGTTTCTTTCATTCTTCTCTGCAGATCCTCTTAAGCTCTGTCAGGTTGGATGGGGAGCGTTACTGCACAGCTATTTTCAGGTCTCTCCAGAGATGTTGGATCGGGTTCAAGTCCGGGCTCTGGCTGGGCCACTCAAGGACATTCAGAGACTTGTCCCAAAGACACGCCTGACTTGTCTTGGCTGTGCTTAGGGACATTGTCCTGTTGGAAGGTGAACCTTCACCCCAGTCTGAGGTCCTGAGCGCTCTGGAGCAGGTTTTCATCAAGGATCTCTCTGTACTGCTCTGTTCATATTTCCCTCGATCCTGACTAGTCTCCCTGTCCCTGCCGCTGAAAGACATCCCCACAGCAGTATGCTGCCATTAACATGCTTCACTCTAGGAATGTTGCCAGTTTTCCTCCAGATGTGACGCTTGGTATTCAAGACAAAGAATTCAATCTTGGTTTCATCAGACCAGAGAATCTTGTTTCTCATAGTCTGTGAGACTTTTACCAAACTCCAAGCGGGCTGTCATGTGCTTTTTACTGAGGAGTGGCTTCCATCTGACCACTCTACCATAAAAGCCTGATTGGTGGAGTGCTGCAGAGATGGTTGTCCTTCTGGAAGGTTCTCCTATCTCCACAGAGGAACTGTGGAGCTCTGTCAGAGTGACCATCGGGTTCTTGGTCACCTCCCTGACTGAGGCCCTTCTCCCCTGATTGGCCAACTCTAGGAAGAGTCTAGGTGGTTCCAAACTTCTTCCATTTAAGAATGGTATTTCTGTTTTTAAGTTTTTATAAATTTACAAACATTTTCACTTTGTCATTATGGGTTATTGTGTGTAGATTGCTGATATTCTTTTTTTATTTAATCCATTTTAGAATGAGACTGTAACGTAACAAAATGTGGAAAAAGTGAAGAGGTCTGAATACTTTCCGAATGCAATGTATGTCCTGTAAGTACTGTTGCTTGTTTGTTCATTTTGAATGTCAGGTAAACATATTGGAGTCGAGGGTGGGTTGGACTGGTCTTCCAGCAGCGCTGCATATAGATGCAATAGATAGCCTCTCCCCGGGACGGCTGCCATACCTGGGGAAGAAAATGGTGGGTTTTTGTTGAGCAGGAAATCGATAAGGCAAAGGGAAGAAGGTAGAGGGAAGGGGGAGACTGCAGTCTTGCAGTAATAAGGCAAGGCTTTAAAAGTCAGGTCTATTTTTGCCTGGGTGATGAAGTGCTGAGTGGTGTGAGTAGTGGCGTGAAGGGTAGGGATCGACCTCAGGTTCAATCTGTCACCGAGTGAGAGTTGTGCTGTAAACAGAGTTAACAATACTGTATCCACATCAAGAGCAGCCCTTCCAGGGCATTCACACATACTGTAATCTAACACTACTGCTGCCTACAGCGAATATGGCCCTCTGGGTTTGTTCATATCACACATGGGCTTCGATCCATTGCACTGCTGCAATAGCTATAGAGAGAGCAGAGGAGAATAGAGCTAAAGAGAGCCATGCAGCTAAACTTTCAGTTCTTTAAAGACCATAATCCCTCTGCAGGCTTTTCACTGGCTCTGATTGGAGGAGAGACTGGGAATTGGGTTTGGGAGATGTAAGACCAGCCTAGCCCCAAAAAAACTAAATATCATACAGTATCTGAATTATTGATTGTTTCTTTGCTTGAGTTGGTGCAAAAATAGCTGATTTTAAATGTTAGATTTGCATATCACCTTGGGCAACTGGCTAACACACTAGAGGAGGAGCACTCCATTTCTTTCTTGCACTGAATAAGACACTTGCCGAAGCGTAATACTCAGTCGAAAAGTAAAAGTCTGTATTTTCCTTGCAAGAGAGAGGTTTGCCACCCCCAATCCACTTTAACATAAATACAACCTATATACAATTTGTACCATAACATCATTATTTAACAGCATCTAAGATTGTAAAAGATCCCTTGTCATAGTGAGGTCATAGTGGAATTAGAAAATAGACTGCAGTCTTCAACTATGCCGATGTAAAGCTCACAGACACAGAGAGTCATGAGAAGCTAGCTTACCCCCACATACGAGCTCTGCTACTGTAAAAGGCAATCCGAAACCTCTCATCTCCATCATGAATGCATTTAGACCCAGAAATATAGGTTAAATACAGTACATCAAGACACAGAAATGTAGGCTGAACACAGTACATTGACTGCCTTGCAGGACTAGCCAGTCTAGCCGGGCAATGACAGTACATTTAGTCTCTGATCCACACAGATTAATTATTTATTTGGTGAGAAATGGGAAATGGGGATTAATGGAAATAGCTAGCCAGGCAGATCTTAAAAAGTATGTGTGTGTGTGTTTGTGTGTGTGCGTGTGTTAGGCAGCAGGCTACTCTGGCATGAGGAGTTTGGAAGGCTTGGCTCTTACCGGTGTACTATGGGTCAACATGGGGAGAGTGGAAGGCTCTTACCGGTGTACTCTGGGTCGACATGAGGAGGGTGGAAGGCTCTTACCGGTGTACTATGGGTCAACATGGGGAGAGTGGAAGGCTCTTACCGGTGTACTATGGGTCAACATGGGGAGAGTGGAAGGCTCTTACCGGTGTACTCTGGGTCGACATGAGGAGGGTGGAAGGCTTGGCTCTTACCGGTGTACTATGGGTCAACATGGGGAGAGTGGAAGGCTCTTACCGGTGTACTCTGGGTCGACATGAGGAGGGTGGAAGCGGAAGCTGATGAAGAAGGGGATGGGCACTCCGAACTTGAACCACTCCACCACGTAGGGGGGCTGCTGGCCGTCCAGGGGAGGGGACACGTCACATCCCAGGATCACGCTCTCTCCAGCGCGCGCCGTCAAAAACCGGGGCTCCTCTCTCACTCCGTGGGCACCTGGGGGAATAATGGGAGAGGGTAATGGGAGAGGGTCTTTTAACCAAAGAGCAGAGCGTATCTTAGAGAAGGTGGGAGGTAACAGTACAGTACATGTGCTGTACTGTTCTATTCTCTACCACTAGAGCTGTGCTGTGCTGACCAAGCAGAGAAGACATTGTTGCTTAGTTTCCCAATGCCTATAAAACAGGCCATGTAGCTCGTCAAAAGTAAGATTGAGCAGCCCTGCCTACAGTGTTGGTGGCCCATGTAGGTACTTCCATGGTTCTAGTACAGGACAGTCTGACTCTGTACAGTTCCTGTGTCGTCATCTCTCCTGGTGTGACCGAGTTCTGTCTGAGGTGTAGGTCACCTACAGTACTATAACTTGCCAGGCCCAGGCAGTTCCATTGATCAGAGCTGGCTGCTGCTCATATGGGCTTTACTGTGAGCGTTACCAGGGCTGGGCTGGCGTTTAGCCACGGATGTCCAGGCACACTACCGAGTGTTGACCTATCAGACAGCTGAAAGGTCGGCCTACCTCCTCAGCAGAACACTCACTCTGGGAATTAATTTTGTCCAGCTGCCTCCCCACCTCTGCTCTCACTGAGCCAGCTTGGATCTCTGGATCCCATCCGACAGACTGAGTATGGCCTCCCCTCTGCCCTCTCTCCCCTCGCCCTGGGGGGAACATCACTTCAGGGATCAAGAGACATGCTAACGATTCACTCAACAGAAATACTGTCTGAATAACTTTCATTAACACTATCACTTGCATTATGGCTGCTCATGTTTTCAGGAAGTACAGCATCCGAGTTTAGTAGTGGCAAAGAAAGGCTACGCCTCAGGATGGGGAAAGGGTAGCAGTACGATTATCTAGGTAGGTTTCTGTAATGGAACTGTGTTGTGTGTGTAAATCATTGTCAGTGTTGTGTAAAATAGGAAATGCTACGGTTTCCATTGTTCCTTTACAATTAAACACCCTCAACTTAAAACCCCAAATATTTTCTTACATTCCTTTTCTTTCAGTGATAATGCCTCTTTACCTCTATATCAGGCTCCACCCCTGAAGGTCCTATGCATCAGTCAGTGATTGTGTTTACCAGTTTAATCTGCTTTATCCGGTGGAAGAGTTAATCCCCTTTATTTGATTTAGCCAGCACAGCTTTTGGATTGAAACAGAGCAGAATTAATCAAATTACACTTTTTGTTAAAGTGGAGATGTGGTCTACCAGTCACAGGCCTTAGTCCTGGAATCTGCCATTGTGTCTCTTTGGTAAGCGATGCAAAAAAACAGCAGTGTAAAAATCCATGGCTTAGTGTTAATGACCAGCCCACTGGAACACGTGCCATACGCCGAGTAACTGGACCTTGCACATGACCACAATACAGCCTGTAGCTAAGACCTAAAGCCAAAGCTAAACAAACCAGCAACACAGCCTACACAAGCATTAGAAAATATACGGAGGCTAAGTAGCCTACAACCTAGACTCAAAGAGGCCACTTACAGGGAAGGGAATGAGTAAAGAGCACCTATAACCTATAATAAAGCTAAATATGCATATACTTATCATGCTTATTGAAAGTAAAAATGTGGCACTTATACTTTGTGGTATATTCTAACTGGTAATGGTACAAAGCAACAGCGGACAAACTGTGATAAGATGCAGGAAATAGAAGGAGAACATCAGTAGCATCAGTTGCATCTGATGCATCAGTGACAGAGAGGACTGAGTGAGAGGAAACTGAGTGGTGATGGCTGAAGGGTGGTAGACATGGTAGAGGGGACTGAGTGGTGATGGCTGGAGGGCAGTAGACATGGTAGAGGGGACTGAGTGGTGATGGCTGGAGGGCTGTAGTCATGGTAGAGGAGACTGAGTGGTGATGGCTGGAGGGTGGTAGACATGGTAGAGGGGACTGAGTGGTGATGGCTGGAGGGCTGTAGTCATGGTAGAGGGGACTGAGTGGTGATGGCTGGAGGGCGGTAGACATGGTAGAGTAGACTGAGTGGTGATGGCTGGAGGGTGGTAGACATGGTAGAGGAGACTGAGTGGTGAGGGCTGGAGGGCAGTAGACATGGTAGAGGGGACTGAGTGGTGAGGGCTGGAGTGCGGTAGACAAGGTAGAGTAGACTGAGTGGTGATGGCTGGAGGGCAGTAGACATGGTAGAGGGGACTGAGTGGTGAGGGCTGGAGGGAGGTAGACATGGTAGAGGAGACTGAGTGGTGAGGGCTGGAGTGCGGTAGACATGGTAGAGTAGACTGAGTGGTGATGGCTGGAGGGCAGTAGACATGGTAGAGGGGACTGAGTGGTGAGGGCTGGAGGGAGGTAGACATGGTAGAGGAGACTGAGTGGTGATGGCTGGAGGGTGGTAGACATGGTAGAGGAGACTGAGTGGTGATGGCTGGAGGGTGGTAGACATGGTAGAGGAGACTGAGTGGTGATGGCTGGAGGGTGGTAGACATGGTAAAGAAGACTGAGTGGTGATGGCTGAAGGGTGGTAGACATGGTAGAGGGGACTGAGTGGTGATGGCTGGAGGGCAGTAGACATGGTAGAGGGGACTGAGTGGTGATGGCTGGAGGGCTGTAGTCATGGTAGAGGAGACTGAGTGGTGATGGCTGGAGGGTGGTAGACATGGTAGAGGGGACTGAGTGGTGATGGCTGGAGGGCTGTAGTCATGGTAGAGGGGACTGAGTGGTGATGGCTGGAGGGTGGTAGACATGGTAGAGGGGACTGAGTGGTGATGGCTGGAGGGCTGTAGTCATGGTAGAGGGGACTGAGTGGTGATGGCTGGAGGGTGGTAGACATGGTAGAGGGGACTGAGTGGTGATGGCTGAAGGGTGGTAGACATGGTAGAGGGGACTGAGTGGTGAGGGCTGGAGTGCGGTAGACAAGGTAGAGTAGACTGAGTGGTGATGGCTGGAGGGCAGTAGACATGGTAGAGGGGACTGAGTGGTGAGGGCTGGAGGGAGGTAGACATGGTAGAGGAGACTGAGTGGTGAGGGCTGGAGTGCGGTAGACATGGTAGAGTAGACTGAGTGGTGATGGCTGGAGGGCAGTAGACATGGTAGAGGGGACTGAGTGGTGAGGGCTGGAGGGAGGTAGACATGGTAGAGGAGACTGAGTGGTGATGGCTGGAGGGTGGTAGACATGGTAGAGGAGACTGAGTGGTGATGGCTGGAGGGTGGTAGACATGGTAGAGGAGACTGAGTGGTGATGGCTGGAGGGTGGTAGACATGGTAAAGAAGACTGAGTGGTGATGGCTGAAGGGTGGTAGACATGGTAGAGGGGACTGAGTGGTGATGGCTGGAGGGCAGTAGACATGGTAGAGGGGACTGAGTGGTGATGGCTGGAGGGCTGTAGTCATGGTAGAGGAGACTGAGTGGTGATGGCTGGAGGGTGGTAGACATGGTAGAGGGGACTGAGTGGTGATGGCTGGAGGGCTGTAGTCATGGTAGAGGGGACTGAGTGGTGATGGCTGGAGGGTGGTAGACATGGTAGAGGGGACTGAGTGGTGATGGCTGGAGGGCTGGAGTCATGGTAGAGGAGACTGAGTGGTGATGGCTGGAGGGTGGTAGACATGGTAGAGGGGACTGAG
The DNA here is from genome assembly GCF_018296145.1 of Oncorhynchus tshawytscha. Classification (NCBI taxonomy): domain Eukaryota; kingdom Metazoa; phylum Chordata; class Actinopteri; order Salmoniformes; family Salmonidae; genus Oncorhynchus; species Oncorhynchus tshawytscha. The sequence goes on from NC_056441.1 coordinate 67,601,285, forward strand.
TGGTGATGGCTGAAGGGTGGTAGACATGGTAGAGGGGACTGAGTGGTGATGGCTGGAGGGCTGTAGTCATGGTAGAGGAGACTGAGTGGTGATGGCTGGAGGGCGGTAGACATGGTAGAGTAGACTGAGTGGTGATGGCTGGAGGGTGGTAGACATGGTAGAGGAGACTGAGTGGTGAGGGCTGGAGGGCAGTAGACATGGTAGAGGGGACTGAGTGGTGAGGGCTGGAGTGCGGTAGACAAGGTAGAGTAGACTGAGTGGTGATGGCTGGAGGGCAGTAGACATGGTAGAGGGGACTGAGTGGTGAGGGCTGGAGGGAGGTAGACATGGTAGAGGAGACTGAGTGGTGATGGCTGGAGGGTGGTAGACATGGTAGAGGAGACTGAGTGGTGATGGCTGGAGGGTGGTAGACATGGTAGAGGAGACTGAGTGGTGATGGCTGGAGGGTGGTAGACATGGTAAAGAAGACTGAGTGGTGATGGCTGGAGGGTGGTAGACATGGTAGAGGAGACTGAGTGGTGATGGCTGGAGGGAGGTAGACATGGTGCCGCTGCTCCACAGACCGTAAACACCATGACCTAATGCGCTTGTGTGGAAAGCTGTTCCCCCCACTCTGCTTCTGTCGCACAACAAAATCACATGAGCCCTGCAGGACCCGACCCGGACTAATTAAGTCTCCTTCACTCTGTCAGTTCACACCACACCCACTTAAGATCTTACTTTGAACTGACTTTACATGCATGAACTAATCTCCATTGAAATTGTTGCTAACTTGTTGAGTCGATTACATTTAGCCTTCACCTTTACACACGCCTTAACACCCCTATTTATAACACCTTCATAACATATTAGTTGTGCAGCATACATTACACACCCCATATTTCGATCATAGACTACTCCTATCTCCTCTCAGTTTTCACAGCACCCTTTTACTGTGTGTTGAAGCTGCCTAATGACTGGATCTATTTTCAGAAAACGAATCTATTCATTTGGAGAATCTATTCAGCAGTCTGTGATGGACAACACTGTATTTTTCTGTAGAAGACTTATCAGAGAATTCAATACTCAGTTACCTGAAATCGTGCCCTCTTCTATCAATTTAAAATATTTTTATTGACTCAACATGTGTCTTCCACACTAATAGATTATAAGGCATCTAGATAGTTTGGATTACTTATAAGGTGATCAACAACTGTAACCCATGAGCAAGAGAAAAGCAATACATTACATGGGCTACTTTACAAACACTGGTTAAGCTAAATGAGCCTCCCCTTGCCGGAAAACCACATGATTTCACATGAAACCACATTATTATTATTTTTTTCCATCGTTGTCAGTGATCAGGCCTACTACTGTTGTGTCGTCGGCAAACTTAATGATGGTGTTGGAATCGTGCTTGGCCATGCAGTCACGGGTTAACAGGGAGTATAACAGGAGACTGAGCACGCACCCCTGAGGGGACCCTGGCAGTGTGGAGTGCAATAGAGATTGCATCATCTGTGGGTCTGTTGGGGCGGTATGCAAATTGGAGTGGGTCTAGGTTTTCTGGGATAATGGTGTTGATATGAGCCATGACCAGCCTTCCAAAGTACTTCATATCTACAGATGTGAGTGCTACGGGTCGGTCATTTAGGCCGGTTACCTTGGTGTTCTTGTACACAGGGACTATGGTGGTCTGCTTGAAACATGTTGATATTGCAGACTCGGTCAGGGACAGGTTGAAAATGTCCTTCAAGACACTTGCCAGCTGGTCAGCGCATGCTCGGAGTACACGTCCTGGTAATCCGACTGGCCATGTGGCTTTGTGAATGTTGACCTGTTTAAAGGTCTTACTCACATCGGTTACGGAGAGAGTGATAACGCAGACTTGAAGTTATTTAGTTCGTCTGGTAGGCTCATGTCACTGGGCAGCTCGCGGCTGTGCTTCCTTTTGTAGTCCATAATAATTTGCAAGCCCTGCCACATCCGGCGAGCATCGGAGGCGGTGTAGTACGATTCAATCTTCGTCCTTTATTGACGATTTGCCTGTTTGACCTCCATCTTTTCTTCATGCAAATGATGGGGATTTGGGCCCGTTCCCGAGAAAGCAGTATATCCTTCACTTCGGACTCATTAAAGAAAAAATCTTTGTCAAGTTCGAGGTGAGTAATCGCTGTTCTGATGTCCAGAAGCGATGGTAGCAGCAACATTATATACAAAATAAGTTACAAACAACGTGAAAAACGCATGTACAACGTTTTCTTCTCTATTCGTGCGTTCACATGTTTTTTACATAAGGGACCAAGCAGGCCAAGTACTATCCACACAAGTTGAGGAGGATAAAATATTATCCACATTGTTTGGCTTGAGAACTAAGTGCTGTCACATTATAAATCCTATACTCTATGCTTGGGGCACAGCAGTGCTGAAACCCATTGGTTCTCTGCAGACAGTTCAGGTTTCAGGAGTTCTTTTTGGATCCTTGTCGGCCTTCCCTGAGAGCAGTAAGTTCTGGGCAGGGGAATAGAGCAATATAGGAATTGCTATAAAGACCCATGATAATATACTGCCTGGCTAATAACTCCCCAATACCTTCATGAGATCATCACAAGGGGACAAGGTTCACTGATACCGCCGTTTTCATTTCCTTAATGGAGACACAGTGACCCGGCAGGGTTTATGGGAGCTTTTTCAAGGGAACATATTTACGCTCTCAACAAGACATAAATGCCAGCGGTGCAAATCATGATATAGGCCCTCCCTGTTCTAACCTCCACTACCTCTTCACAGGTTGAGCTTATCTCAAAGACCAGGTGTCATCACTGAGGCACCAATACATCTAACAAAAAGACCACAAGTCAATATATTATAGCCTGCCCTATATTAGTTTAGTAACAACCTTCTTAGATGTCTAATTCAGAACTACTGTATGTTTTAATGTATCTAAACTTGGGCTGTGGCGGTCACGAAATTTTGACAGCCAAGGCAATTGACCGTTTATTAACATAAACACATTTAGTATCTCCTGGCTTTCACACATAGCCAACAAGTCACTGATGCAGACCTTTGGAACATCTACATTTTAAAAAGTCTAATAAGTCCATGTAATATAGCCTACACCTTCACAATAAATAAATTATTTATTTTAGACAGGTCTAAAAAGCATGATATGAAGAAAATGTAGTCTATTTCAGAAGAACAGAATAGCATACTCTGAGTTGTCCTTATGTTAGGTTCTGATCTGGCCATGACAAATGGCTTTGGGATACACTAGTTAATTTAGCTGACAAGATTTGCTTAGAACTCTGTGGCATTATTTTATATTATTTTATAGTATGAAGAATACAGTTGAACAAAGCTGAATAAAATAGAAAGGATATTTTCTCCAAATGATTCGAGGGAGTGCGCACATGTGTTTATTCTGTGTTGAGCAGTTAACAAAGAAATAGATATTCCTATATGCTTAATTTAGAGTTATTAATTTAACTTTAGACGTTCTACAAATGTTGGGCTATTTGTTTTGATTTTAATACATTGTAAGGCTGTATGATGCGACTCTAATGATGATTTGAAAAAAGACACTTGAAAGGCATAAGCTCTGCTTTATTTTTTGTGCAGGCTGTAGACACTACATCAGTCACTAATTCACAATTTGACAAGCACTTGATAATGCCTAGAATTTCATGGCGGCATCCCCTTTGTGTGGCTGTACTGCAGTCTATAAAAATCCATGCCTTTTGCAGTGTAGGGGCCTTTGTGCCATTCTCCCTGAGTGCTGCATGCACTCCATCACGTGATCGGGTCTTTCTCACAGGCTACAAGTGAAGACAGTCACATCGGAGACGCAACTGCGCGTGTCCTTATCCAATTCCGGGGTGATTATTGAAGATATTGGAACTGTCCACATTTACTTTTCGTTAGCCAACAAGATGAGTAGGCCTAACGAACAGAAAAAGCACTAGCCTATGTCAATCTACTATCCCCCATAGTACAAAAGTCGACATTTTCTATTCTATGCGAGAAATAAATATTCCAAACATAGTCTGGGACAGTTGTGCCAAATTAATACAACCACTAGCATCCCCCCAAAAATTGCATTCCAATGTGGCTGACGCAACAGATCAGAACGCTTAGCTTAAAATATTGATAAACTATTAGGCTATTTCTTCACATTAGAAGCGCAGCAATGTGCACATGGTTGTAGGCTATAAGCGAGAATGTTCCATTAGCGGAAAACACCATTATCAAAAGTGACCGCAAATGCAATTCTGAATGTAATGCTTTTATTATAAAGGTGCCTTTTTATGGTGAAAATTATCTTCCCCAAACTTGAAATTCATGTGCTGCTTATGTATGCCAGTTAGTGTCACGGATCCCTCCGGAACTGTCATTACGCACACCTGGTCCCTATTCCCATTTGATTAGTAATTGTATAAGTGTGCCCTTTGTTCACCATTGTCCTGTCGATTATTGTTTCAATGTCCGTTGGTCATGTGAGTACCTGTGCTGTGTTGTTATGGCTTTCGTGCGACGTGTACTGTGCAGATGATTACAGGTCTCATCCCGTGTGATAATCATTGTGCGATTGTGTATTTATTCAAGGTACTCCTCGCTTTTTTGTTTGGGTCTCAACCCTGTGTTTTGTATAGTGTTTGTTTGGTCTTTGTCCCCGCGCCTGTACATGGCACGCTGTAATTTGTGTAAATAAAAAACACTATTACGCATTCATGCGCTTGTCCTCCGACCATTAATACTGACGTGACAGTTAGGCTCTACACCCCTTGTAAAGCAGAGTCATTTGCTTAATTTTAAGGAGTTATTTTGCCACTTTAGTTGTGATAGAAACCTTATTAAAACATATAGGCCCATGGTCTAGGCTACATGAGGTGTGCGACTATGATTAGAAAAAGTCGCAAAAAAAGGCATTGCTTCTTATGCTGGGCATCATTAATAATATATAATTTACAAGTGATAGGCTAATATTGTCACATATCAGACTATTCTTGATTTAATATGTACACGTATATATACTAAATAATATGTGTAAAATTTGTTTTGATTTAGAATGCACCATTATTATGCACCGTATCGAAACAGGGGCAGTGTGAAAAAAAATACATGTCATCTATGCACTTAAATAGTGAATGGCCAACGCTTTTCCCCTGGTTTATTTTCATGCAAGCCTGGTAGGCTGTACTCCTGTTGTAAATAGAAGCAATGTGCTTAATATTAGGAAAGTTGAGAAATAAATATAGTAGGCCTAGCCTATAGAAAGCTGATGGGATCCACCTCTTTTTAGTAGTGTGTTTGATTTGATTGAATGTCAGAGTGATTAGAGGGACAATAGAGTGCTGAGTACCAGGCAGTTAGCAAGTTTGGTAGGCTACTAATGACCAGCATCAGAGCTTGGAGAAAACCTAATTACCATGACTAAACAGTCATGAGGAATTTGACTGCCTTCATGACTAGTGACCACCGGTGTGCGTAATATGGTCACCACAACAGCCCTAATCCTAACTCCTAACTACAACTAACAGTAGTGCTGATCCTGCTCAAAACAAATTCCTGATGGGACGACTTTATCCAGTACACTATGCTGCTGTCTACATCTGTTAGGTAAATTAGCTAAATCAGAGGCAGTTCATGTCACAGAGTACAATGCTGGGCAATAATTCCAGATTTTGGCACCAGTTAAATAGGCAGGTTCACTACCAATACTAGACACAGTTACTCACTGCAAGCAGTCTCCTTCTGTTGCAGCTCACTTAATCAATAAAATACATCTATTCTGAGTCAATCAACATCTGTCCAGAGCAGAACCGAAATGTTCACAGTAGAACAGCATGTACAGTTAGGAGTTAAATACGCTGGAGATTCTAACCTGCCTTTTGAGCCGCAGTGACGATAAAGGCACTTGCATGAAAAGTACTCTTTACTGTACTTGCAATAACGATCACATATTTGTGTGTGTGTGTGTGTGTGTGTGTGTGTGTGTGGACGCGCGATGCACTTTGGGCTGTAATTATACCAGCTAGAACAATAGCCGTGAAATATTTTGACATTATCGAAGGCCAATGTGATAAGAGATCATTTACAATTTGAATAAATATAAATAATAAATGTACTACATTTGGAGCCATTGTGGGGTTTTCATGTCACCCCAGGGTGCCTAAATCCTCTTCCTGACACTGACTCAATCTGTGACAAATCTACCATCAAAACATTCCAAGGTAGAGGTTGGAGATGGTGATGGTGCACGTGAAGGCCCCTCCTCCAGCCTCCCTACGCACAGCCCCTCCCAACTCCATGGGCACCAGACCGGGATTGCTGGGAGATGGAACCGACAGAGCCCCCTCAGGACGTCCACAGATGACCAGCAGGTTATCCAACCGGATGGACAGATCCACCAGCTGGTCAAAGGTGATGATGGCATCCCTGCAGGCCAACTCCCGTCGGACGTCCTCACGCAGGCTGCATCGATAGTGGTCGATGAGGGCCCTGTCGTTCCATCCTGCTCCGGCGGCCAAGGTCCGGAAGAGTCATTCCCCCGCCGCTCTAACTCCGGGCGGATGGTCAAAGACGGCCCGGAATCGGCGGGTGAACTCCTCGAAGTGGTCCAACGCCGCGTCTTCCTCTCTCCACATGGTGTTTGCCCACTCCAGAGCTCTCCCCAAGAGGCATGAGATGAGGGTGGATATTCTCTCCCTTCCTGAGGGAGCTGGGTGAACGGTGGCCAGGTAGAGGTCCAGTTGTAAAAGGAACACTTGGCACTGTGCTGCCGTCCCATCATACTGCCTGGAAGGGAGAGACGCATCCCACTGGAACTGGATCCAGACAGGACGGGTAGAGGTAACCCCGGTTGTGCTGGTCGAGGTGCTGGAGAGACTTCCTGTCTCTCCCAGCGGTCCATGGTCTGGACAACGAGATCCATCATGGCACCGAGATGATGTAGCATTGCCACATGTTCCTGGACGCGCTCCTCGACTCCTCTGACTGGGGCACCTGCTCCTGCTGACTCCATAGTTGGTGTAAGATTCCGGAGGGCGAGGAGCAGGGCGATCCGGCCGGCAACGGTGGAATTATCGCAGCAGTTCAGGGTCCAATACACCAGTCAACGGAACCCAGCACCTCTCCTCCGGACCGTACCCCTCCCACTAGAAAGAGTGCTGAAAAGGTATGTGCCATTGAAATCCTTTTTTCTTTCTGAAGACAAAGGCCCTGTTGTCCTGTGAACAATGTTCGAAGATCCACTGACTGAACTTTGGCTAGCCTTTGTCCATGGAAACTTGACCGTATTCAGTGACACGATCAAGATACTTGAAGGCTAGGACCGCTGTACTGTGGACTCAGCTGCAATTCTGAGAAACATTGAGGCAAAATTGACTGCAAGACGTAATGACAACTTCATTCCAGTTTTGGTCAGAGGACTTCTGAGAGAGCTAGAGGGAAATGGAGCCATGTCTAAAGAGAGCTTTCTCAAAAGATCCCAATCATTCTTCACTACGGCTGTGAACTACTTGCAGGCATGGGGAAAGCACACAGATAGTCTAAAAGATTTACATCGTCTCCTTTTAAAAAGGCAACTTCTGCATGAAGAGATCCAGAAGGCAGCAGGCACACTGCAGGAAAAATGCCCCAATGTGACAATCAATGGGGATGCATTGTTTGACGAGGTTACTAGCCTGCAAGAATTCCTAAAGGGGGGATCGCTTGAAGAATGGAAAACATCTGAGACACCGCTTAGTCAGAGATGGAGCACGGTGGTTAACCACTTAAAAGAGACGAACATCCCACACACTAACCTGTCTAGATTAGTGTCTGTTGTCATGTGAATACCTGGAAGTAATGCACCGGTCGAGAGAGTGTTCTCCCAAATGAATGATATATGGACAGAACAAATAGGTTCACTATTTCTACAATCAAGTCCATGCTTATTGTGAAGACAAAATTCAACCTCCCCTGCCAGGAGTTCATGGAGAAGCTGGCCAAAAACAGATCAATCCTGAAGAAGATACATTCTTCTGAGAAATATACAGATTAGGTTGGTATAAGTACATTATGTAGTTACCAATCTCGTCATCGTCTTATTTCTTTATTATGTTGTTAAGTATTTCACACATACTATTGTCTGTTTTTTCCATTTTGCTCATATTCTCTTCTGCTCTTATTCTACCATGCCACTGAATGGCTGTTCAGATCAGACAGTTCTGTCTTGTCTGTAGTGTTTCTGTAATATAGTTGTTTTCTCTGTCTATCACAGTGTGGCTGTTAGACTAAATACATTAACCCGGAATTGTTCCCCTTTCTTATTTCATGGATAATAACATTGGATATTTTAATTATATATTGACAGCCGAACTGGAAATGTCCCCGGTTTTCATTTCAGAAATCTGGTCACCGTATTGTATATAGCCTCACTTGTTATTTTACTGCTGCTGTTTCATTATTTGCTACTTTTATTTTCTATTTTTTACTTAACACTTACTTTAATTTGTTGTCTTAACTTCGTAAAGCATTGTTGGTTAAGGGCTTGCAAGTAAGCATTTCATTGTATTTGGAGCATGTAACATGTAACAAATACAAATATATTTTGATTTGATTTGACCCTAACCTTAATTAACCCCTAATCCTAACTTTAACCCTTAGCCTCTCTAACATTAGTGACCTAGCTAACACAGCTAATGTTGACCACAACAAATTTGAATTTGTTATGAAGAAAATCGTGTACTGTACACGAATGTTCTATGAAAAATAAAATAGTTTGGTGGACAACTTTTTAAAAACTTTTTTGTGTGCCTGAAACCAAGTTCGAATAAATAATTTGTGTCTATTTCACTTTAATCTGTGATAGCGTGTTGAGAACTTTGAGAGAGATATGAAATCGGGCATTGAGCTAAGGTGAATATGACACTGCAAGCACTTCAGTACCAGCACAGACAGTGTTCTGGTGTATGTATGTGATGCAATACCATGAGTACTAGGATATGAGCACAGATTAAGCTGGACAGAACACACAATGTCCAGGATGTAATGGAATAATATAGACTAGAGAAGGAATCTCAAGGATGTGCAGTGACTGGGCTGGATGGGCCACTGACAGGGTGGTAATTGAATGACAGCCTGCATGTGCTGACGGTCACGTCAGAGCACAGTGTGTGTGTGTGTGTGTGTGTGTTGTTGTGACTGCTATTTAATAAATCAAATAATTACCTACTACATTTCAGTATTACTTGACTAAATTAATCATGTAACAATTAACTCTTTAGGAATTTGGGGCACCACGGGAACAGTTGTTTACAGAGATATTATCTCCCGACTTAAACTCTAAAGATGATCTAAATATCTCTTACATCAATAACAGTCAATTATTAATTATTATCTCATCAGTCTCATTCTGAACGTTGCATAATCCTTGGATGTCTGCATGAACCGTAACCTAAGTGATGAATCAGTGATACAAAAATTGGCTTAAATATTTATTTACTAACTAACTAAGAATACAGAATACCTAAACACATACCAACATACAGTTGAAGTTGGAAGTTTACAAACACTTAGGTTGGAGTCATTAAAACTCATTTTCAACCACTCCACAAATGTCTTGTTAACAAACTATAGTTTTGGCAAGCCGGTTGGGACATCTACTTTGTGCATGACACAATTATTTTTTTCCAACATAGTTTACAAACAGATTATTTCACTTATACATTCACTGTATCACAATTCCAGTGGGTCAGAAGTGTACATACACTAAGTTGACTGTGCCTTTAAACAGCTTGGAAAATTCCAGAAAATTATGTCATGGCTTTAGAAGCTTCTGATAGGCTAATTGACATCATTTGAGTCAATTGGAAGTGGACCTGTGAATGTATTTCAAAGCATACCTTCAAACTCACTGCCTCTTTGCTTGACATCATGGGAAAATCAAACAAAATCAGCCAATACTTCAGAAAACAATTGTGGACCTCAACAAGGTTGAAGGTCACCTTCAATTCCTACTTCATTAACTCTGTCAAGGTACTGACACAGAACCCCTCCACTTGTTTCTTGGGCTCAGTGCTAGTGAATGACGCTCAACCTGTCTTCATCATAAGGGAGGTTTCTGAGTCAAAGGTGAACAAGGTGATTAGCTCACTAAAGAACTCTAAAGCCAAATATGTGTTTGGGCTGGACTCTACCTTTCTTAAAAACTACAAAGAGTCACTCATTGGCCCCATTACTAAGGTCACCAACACATCTATTGGTCTCGGGGTGTTTCCAAGGGTATGGAAGTCGGCCATAATAATGGCCATCTTTAAATTGGCAACCCTGCTGACGTGAGTAACTACAGGCCCATTAGTATACTACCTGTGGTGTCAAAGGTTGTTGAAAAGTGTGTAGCAGAACAACTGATTGCCCACCTCATAAACAGCCACTTCACATTACACTCCATGCAGTTTGGCTTCAGAGCGAAACACTCCACAGAAACGGCCAACTGCTTTCTTCTGGAAAATATGAAGTCCAAGATGGACAAAGGGGGCGTTGTTGGGGCTGTGTTTCTGAACCTAAGGAAGGCTTTGATACTGTTAACCATGAGATTCTCATCACAAAATTGTCCAAGTTCAACTTTTCCCCTGATGCCTTGAGATTGATGAAATCATACCTTGAAGGCAGAACTCGGTGTCAGAGTGAGCAATGAGCTGTCGCCCAATCTTAGCTATGATGTGGGCGTGCCCCAAGGGTCAATACTGGGGCCCCTCCTGTTCAGCCTGTACATTAATGATCTGCCTTCTGTCTGTACTGGGTCTGAAGTTCAAATGTATGCAGATGATACAGTGATATATGTGCATGCAAAGAGCAAACAACAAGCTGCACAAGAACTCACTACTGTAATGGTCCAGGTTACAAAGTGGCTCAGTGACTCGTGTTTGCATCTCAATGTGAAAAAAACTGTTTGCATGTTCTTCACAAAGAGGGCAACAGATGCTACTGAACCAGATGTCTATGTGTCAGGGGAGAAGCTCCAGGTGGTATCTGATTTTAAGTACCTTGGCATCATACTTGATTCCAACCTCACTTTTAAAAAGCATGTGAAAAAGGTCATTCAACCAAATTCAACCTAGCTAATTTCCGATTTATACGAAATTGTTTGACTACAGTGGTAGCAAAACTGTACTTCAAATCTATGATACTCCCCCACATACTGCTTGACTAGTTGGGCCCAAGCTTGCTGTACAACATTAAAACCTATTCAGTCTGTATACAAACAGGCTTTCACTGTGCTTGATAGGAAGCCCAATAGCCATCATCACTGTTACATCCTCAGAAAGCAGGAGCTCCTGAGTTGGGAAAATCTTGTGCAATACACCGATGCATGTCTTGTATTCAAGATCCTAAATGGTCTGGCTCCCCCTCCACTCAGTATTTCTGTTAAACAGAAAACCCAAACATATGGCAGCAGATCCACAAGGTCTGCCATGAGAGGTGACTGTATAGTTCCCTTAAGGAAAAGTACCTTTAGTAAATCCGCTTTCTCTGTGAGAGCTTCCCATGTCTGGAATACACTGCCATCAGATAACACATAACTGCACCACATATCACACTTTCACAAAATGTATGAATACATGGCTAAAGGTCAATCAGATTTGTGAACATAATCCCTAGCTGTGTATTGCTGCTTTCCATGTTGTCTGTTGTCTGTAGCTTGTGAGGTGTGGAAACACTTTGTTGCTTTTATGAATTTTGTCTTGCTGCTTTTTGTTCTATGTTGCTCTGTCTGTATGCTACGTCTTGCTTGTCCTATGTTGCTCTGTCTGTATGCTATGTCTTGCTTGTCCTATGTTGCTCTGTGTGTGCTCACTACTCAATGATTGTCTATATTGTAATTGTTTTTAATAACCTGCCCAGGGACTGCGGTTGAAAATTAGCCGGCTGGCTAAAACCGGCACTTTTACTGAAACGTTGATTAATGTACACTGTCCCTGTAAATATAAAATAAACTCAAACAAGTCTGGTTCATCCTTGGGAGCAATTTCCAAACACCTGAAGGTACCACGTTCATCTGTACAAACAATAGCACGCAAGTATAAACACCATCGGACCAAGCAGCCATCATACCGCTCACAAAGGAGACGTGTTCTGTCTCCTAGAGATGAATGTACTTTGGTGCGAAAAGTGCAAATCAATCCCAGAACAACAGCAAAGGACCTTGCGAAGATGCTGGAGGAAACAGGTACAAAAGTATCTATATCCACAGTAAAAGGAGTCCAATATCAATATAACCTGAAAGGCCGCTCAGCAAGGAAGAAGCCACTGCTCCAAAACCGTCATAAAAAGCCAGACTATGGTTTGCAACTGCACATGGGAACAAATATAGTACTTTTTGAGAAATGTATTTTGGTCTGATGAAACAAAAATAAAACTGTTTGGCCATAATGACCATCTTTATGTTTGGAGGAAAAAGGGGGAGGCTTGCAAGCCGAAGAACACCATCCCAACCGTGAAGAACGGGGGTGGCAGCATCATATTGTGGGGGTGCTTTGCTGCAGGAGGGACTGGTGCACTTCACAAAATAGATGGCATCATGAGGAAGGAAATTTCTGAGGATATATTGAAGCAACATCTCAAGACATCAGTCAGGAAGTTAAAGCTTGGTCACAAATGGGTCTTCCAAATGGACAATGACCCCAAACATACTTCCAAAGATGTGGAAAAATGGATGAAGAACAACAAAGCCAAGGTATTGGAGTGGCCATCACAAAGCCCTGACCTCCATCCTATAGAAAATTTGTGGGCAGAGATGAAAAAGCATGTGCAAGCAAGGAAGCCTACAAACAGACTCAGTTACACCAGCTCTGTTAGGAGGAATGGGCCAAAATTCACCCAAGTTATTGTGGGATGCTTGTGGTAGGTTACCCAAAATGTTTGACCCAAGTTAAACAATTTAAAGGCAATGCTACCAAACACTAATTGAGTGTATGTAAACCTCTGGCCAACCGACCTTCTGACCTGTCGTAACCGGCCATGACCGGTAGGAATATCCTTGTCTCATCGCGCACCAGCGACTCCTGTAGCGGACCGGCGCAGTGCGCGCTAACCAAGGTTGCCAGGTGCACGCTGTTTCCTCCTACACATTGGTGCGGCTGGCTTCCGGGTTGGATGCGCGCTGTGTTAAGAAGCAGTGCGGCTTGGTTGGGTTGTGTACCGGAGGACGCATGACTTTCAACCTTCGTCTCTCCCGAGACCGTACCGGAGTTGTAGCGATGAGACAAGATAGTAGCTACTATCAATTGGATACCATGAAATTGGAGAGAAAAAGGGGTAAAATTACAAGCATTTTTAAAAAAATAAACAAATAAGGTCTGTGTTTCGTGCAGGCTTAAACCGCCTCGGCGATTTGACACCCGTGTAAATTTCACTAGGATAAGGTAACGTTTGTCAAAATATTTTCATAAATCCACTCTACAAAAAAAAAAAAAATCACTTATATTTAGCCAATATTGATCAGAGTTACCTTGTCCTATGGATATCTACACAGTTATAAATAAATAAATTGTCAAGGTGGTGTAAGCTTACTTATTATACCATAATTATACTTATTTTCCACCATAATTTGCAAATAAATGCATAAAAAATTCTACAATGTGATTTTCTGGATTTTTTTTCTCATTTTGTCTGTCATAGTTCAAGTGTACCTATGATGAAAATTACAGGCCTCTCTCATCTTTTTTAAGTGGGAGAACTTGCACAATTGGTGGCTGACTAAATACTTTTTTGCCCCACTGTGTATATATATAAAAATATATACATTTTAAAAAATCGTCCGATTAATCGGTATCAGCTTTTTTTGTCTTCCAATAATCGGTATCGGCGTTGAAAAATCATAATCAGTCGACCTCTAGCTGAGATCTGGTGACTGAGATGGCAATGGCATTTGGTTTACATTTTTTTTGCTCATCAAACCATTCAGTTACCACTCATGCCCTGTGGATGGGGGCATTGTCATCCTATGGGGCATAGCCATGGTAGCCAAAATAATGGCCTGCCCAGCATTTTATACATGACCCAAAGCATGATGGGATGTTAATTTCTGAATTAACTAAGAAACCACACCTGTGTGGAAGCATGTCCTTTCAATATACTTTGCATCCCTCATTTACTCAAGTGTTTCCATTATTTTTTACCTGTATGTCAAGTAGGTTACTTATCAACCTTTCCAAAATCTCTAACTGAGTACTGATAACATCTATAAGTAAAAGTGATGACAACAGAGGAAAAAAACATTTAATAAATTCCCTGGTTTTACCAAAAACCAGGTTAGAGGATTCCCAGAATCAGGAGGGAATAAGCAGGAAATCCAGAATTCTCCAACCAGGATTTCTGGAAAACCAGGGAATTTATTGAAAGTTCTGGACATTTTGCAACCCTAAGCAGGAATCATTGTGTGGAGAAGGCAACCTTGCATGACAGGGAACATAGAATGCAGATTAGTAATCCTATTCCTTCTACTCAATGTGAGCTAGTAGCCCTTCCTTCTACACACAACATATGCTTGTGAGCACAGCACACTCTCCTACATGAAAAGCAGCCTCATGAACACTACCTCCTACACAGGCTGCCCACTACTACACAACACAGATGAGAGGCCAGGCCACCGCAGGCTAGCTGCCTGCTTTCTCTGAAACACCAGTGGCATTCAGCTGACAGACAGAGACCTGGGTGTCATATACCTTTAAAACACATCTCTGTCCTGACAAGCCAGTGTTGTGAGCCAGCCCAGCCTAGTCAGTCTCTCTCCCCTCCACTCTCTGGCCCTCTGTAGCTGCACGTCCCCCTAAGACAAGCGCAGCCCAATTAAGAACAGGCCCCAGCCCTCAGTCGACAATGAGCTGACACCTGCTCCTGCCTGGGCACTGGGCACAGAGAGGGGGTGTGAAACAGGCCAGGCGTGCGTGCCAGAGGCCTAAAGGCCAATTCAACACTGTGGGGCACTGCCAGAGGTGCACATTACAGGAAATCAGGACATAAGGAGGGTGGCGCCTGCCCTGCCCTGTGCCAGCCAGGGGTTGTAAGTCACGGACATTTCCCCATGCTAACACGGATCGAGTCACACACAGACTCAACTTTATTCCTTTTTTAAACAAGTAGTAGATTCTTCAGCCATAATAACCTGATAGTGTTGTAAATTAATTGCATCAAGAAGCATGCTTATTAGCGCTTTCATATGGCTTTTCTAATTACAGTTGGTTATTGAAAATAATGTTAATTCAACATCGATAAATCAAATAAATTGCACAGCCCTCAAGAACAAGTGTGAGTGATGGAATCTGCTCGATAAATTCCATGCAACTTTCAGAACTCTAAAACATCCCAGTCAGTCACAGACTGCCCTGTCTCTACCACTCTCCTCTCCTCTCACTCTACTTCACACTACTAGGTCTCTCTACCCTCTCTCTCTCTGTCTCTACCCTCCCTTTCGCTCTGTCTCTACCCTCCCTCTCTCTCTGTCTCTACCCTCCCTCTCTCTCTACCCTCCCTCTCTCTCTGTCTCTACCCTCTCTCTCTCTGTCTCTACCCTCTCTCTCTGTCCTCTCTCTCTGTCTCTGCCCTCTCTCTCTGTATCTAACATCTCTGTATCTACCCTCTTTCTCTGTGTCTCTACCCTCCATCTATCTCTGTCTCTACCCTCCTTTTCTGTATCTATCTCTCTCTCTTTCTCTACCCCCTCACCCTCTCTCTTCTCTCTTTCTCTCTCTACCCTCTTTTTCTCTCTCTCTCTACCCTCCCTCTCCCTTTGTATCTACCCTCCCTCTCCCTTTGTATCTACCCTCTCTTTCTCTCTCTCGCTCTCTCTCTCTCTACCTTCTCTCGCTACCCTCTCGTTCTATCTCCCTGCCTTCTCTCTCTCTGTCTCTACCCTCTCCCTCTCTACATCTCTCTACCCTCTCTCTATCTACCCTCTCACTCTGCCACACTCAGTCTCACTCACTATGTCAATAACAGAGACATACATTGAATCTCTTAATATGACTGTTATTTTTTCCCTATTTAAATCTTTGGAACCTCCCTGTTCAATGATGGAATCCATTTTCTTCTTGACTGCCTGAGTGGTGCTTGCGGTTTTACTACCCTCGGGATTCTCGTGAGACTTTCCAGGATTGGCACTTTCCTTGGGAGCAGATAGGCCTGTAGATCATCAAACCTCAACTAAGCATCACATACAGTACAGCCAGAAACTATGAGTGATTGAATAAGGAATAAATTCCTGATTGCTGTACATTTCTGTGAGTTGCTGTGGCAGATACAGTACAAGCATTATATTCATTTTCATCAAACTGGGAGGGAGAGCCAGCCTTTGTTTTGTATGGTTACACTAGTTTGTCAGAAGTGTGAGTAGTCAACCAGAGAGAGAACTGGGGTCTTCAACCAGGCCCGTTCCTCACTCTGGCTTTCCCAGAATGCTCCAGGCTTTGTTTGCATGGAGATTCCACTGGGAGCGTACTGGCCGAGGCGAGAGGAGTGGTTGCAGCAGAAAGAGCTGGCACATGCCCAGTGCTGTGCTGGCAGAAGTCTGCCTTCCACAGCTTGAGCACAGGGCTTTCTCTAGGCTGGGTTTACAAGCTTTAGTCCCATGATTGGGAGAGTAAATAGAGCATATGCCTGACAGTGAATGAGTGAGGGTATAGGTTGTATGTCTGAGTGAAAGTGAGTGAGTGCGTGACTGAGAGAGTGAGTGACTGAGGGAGTGAGTGAAGTGAGTGAGGTATTTGTTGGTGAATGGGCACTATAGGTGAGTGAATGATAACAGAGAACGATTTAATGAATGAGTGAGAGAGAGAGAGAGAGAGAGAGAGAGAGAGAGAGAAGAGACTAGATTGCCTAGACTAGACTGCCTGTATCCTCTCAGGCATGGAAAAGGAAAGGGAAAGGGGGTACCTAGTCACTTGTACAACTGAATGCATTCAACTGAAATGTGTCTTCCACATTTAATTCAACCCCTCTCAATCAGAGAGGTGCGGGTCCTGCCTTAATCAACATCCACATCATCGGCGCTCAGGGAACAGGAAGGCAGTCATGGTACAGGAGGATGAAACACATATTGCCAGGGACTGGGAATGGGGTCATGCCCATGTCAATTCAGGAGATAAATTCAAATTTAATTCATGCCCATAGTTTGCAACAATGATTTTTGCTTCTGAAATAATTTTCTGAATTGATTGGTTTGAAATGGAATTGACCCCAACCCTACTAGGGTCAATACCCTCTACTCTGACATTTGATCTCATCTACCAACATGCCTAACACAGAGATAGCAAACGCAACAGCCAAATGATGCAGACATTCTTAGAAAGTATACCAATGGAATTTATATTTTTCCTCATACGCTGTTTAACCTAATATTTGCATAGGCAGTTTTCAGATTTGTGTAATCACATTTCAGCGGTTGACAGTTTTCTAAAATGTGTTTTATGGAAAAATAAATCCTAACCCTAACCAAAATGAATGGTGGGATTAAAAAGAAAAAACAACAACATTGTATAGCCCACTGGTAATACCTAGGTAATACATATTTCAGGGTTGGAACTGGCAGTGACTGAATGTGACTGCTATATGAGAGACCAAGACAGGTATTAATTATCACAGAAACAGCATAAAGGAAATAATAATGTATGTTTTGACTAACTAATATCTAATTATGTTTCATATAAAAAAATGAACCCCTGGCCCTCACAAATCCTAATGGTCAAATAAAACAGAAAGCAGAGTAACTTTAGACAGAGGATGAGGGGTCATTGAGCTCAGTCATCGTCATATGACGACTCGAGAAAGGACTCCCCCACCTGGACACTATTGGAAGAGCAAGGTTAAGTCAGTCCATGGGTCAACACAGTAGTTTCATGAAAATGTGAACAAACTTGCATAATTTATATTGTAATTATTAAACAGTTCATTGCGCCACTCCAGACCATTTGGTAAACATCTCTAATGGGCACTGCATCAGTCACAACTGTCAGTTACTGACACATCACACACAGCAGTTACATACCATCTGAAATACAATTTAAACAGACAAAATCAAATCAAATGTTATTGGTCGCATACACATATTTAGCAGATGTTATTGCGGATGTAGCAAAATGCTTGTGTTCCTAGCTCCAACAGTGCAGTAATATCTAACAATTCACAACAATACACACAAATCTAAAGTCAAATTAAATAAATACATTCATGCACAGACAAGTTCCAATGTCATGTGACTATATTGCTGCATTGAGGAGTTACTTTCCCATGCTGGAAACTAGTGAAGCAGTCACACCCCTTTTTGTAAAATGATCACATTTGAGACTGCTGACACCTCTACTAATCATGACAGATTTTCTTCGAAAGCAAATATCAGAAGAAAAACGTGTTTCATTTAGTGTTTTTTTGCCTTTTATCTGACCCATCTGAAACACGTCCTGACTGTATAGGCTACTATCACTGTACATAGCAATATGTACTTACAGTAGAGAGAGTAATATGCTTGTAGTATTTTTCTGCTCAAATAATAGAGGAATTATTTTACACAGAATTATGCAATATTATGTATCACTTATTTGTCTTTTCAAATATGAGTTTTTACTCTTTAGGCTATATTACATGATAATTGCATGATAAGGAGGAGGCTAATATTTTCCCTAAAATATTTAGAAATACAAATAAACCCAGGCAGAACTTTCACGTGACTAGAGAAAATGCAGCCATTTATATCAATGAAAAACAGTTATTGCGTTTATCTACCAATTTAGAATGAGCATGCTATGCAAAGGCCAGCAGCAAACCCACATGCAGTCGCTCAAAATTATATATTATGGGCGACACAAAATATATTGCACTTCAACTCACCTTGAGCGGCCGTTCCTCTGGTGCTGAATACACTTGCTATCAAAGTGGCCACATACCAAATCATAGTACTATTGCCGACCAGCTATTACAACGCAAAGTGCCCCGTTCAACGAATCTGTCATATTCGACCTTGCACCGCGCGCGCTCTTATCGACGCCCTTTTATTCATATTCTATGCACTTTCCTATCGGCGATTCCCTTCATCCCTTCCCTCCCCCGTCCTTCCGTCCGCATCCTCCCTCGAAGAGACAGAGCACCTGCACCGCGGCGATTGTAGTAGACCGAGCTGTTTTACGAGTGCATAGTGAAATCTTTGTGAGAATTTAGCCACTAGGTCCGCCTCTTCTATCATTGGATTGGTTGCTGATAGAGGATTTGGGGCGTGTATTGGCTATTATTCCGCCCCTTACTATCGAATGACAGGAGGACAGACGCGTACCAATTCAAGGTGAGTTGGAGCGTGCCGTAGTAGTAGAACCGCAGTATCATGCGCATTGACAGAGAGCCGAGTCCGCATCTTTAAATGCCTGTCTTGAAGTGTCCCTTAACACGTGGCACCATAATTGTTCAATACTGACCAGTATATTGAGAACCTTTGAACATGCACTCATTCTTCATATCAATGTT
Source organism: Oncorhynchus tshawytscha (assembly GCF_018296145.1). Taxonomy (NCBI): domain Eukaryota; kingdom Metazoa; phylum Chordata; class Actinopteri; order Salmoniformes; family Salmonidae; genus Oncorhynchus; species Oncorhynchus tshawytscha. The sequence goes on from NC_056441.1 coordinate 67,620,755, forward strand.
GGCATATATATTCATGCTGCGAGCTACAGTATGCTGGTGATGCGCAAGAGCCATGATGTCTGTGCCGTTCCTCAGTCTCTCCTATGTCTGTCGCTCATTCACAGCCTCTAGCTGTGGTCTTGTCTTTATCACCGGGTTAAAACGGTCCCTTTCTGATACTACAACCTCGGCTAATGTGTTGGGTGTGGCGACAGATGCAAACATTGTTTTCCCCTCTATTTCTTCGAGGAGGCTGCCTTGTCTGCTGATGCTCCCAATCCAGCTGTAGCCTAGCTACACATGGCATATCGTTGGAACCGTGTCCGCACGCTCATTTTACATCTCCATTCAGTGAAAATGTAGAGGTATTAAGAGTCACTTTTTCCAAACACTGCACATAACATATAAAAATCAGAATGATTTAAATGTTTTTTATTTCCCTCAGAAAAATAATCTAATGTACTGCTCCATCAATACAAAATGGTGTTATGTTCCTCTCCATATATGGATAAAAGCAGTTTGTGGTTTTCTGTATCTTTCAGGTACTTACTCCATCTTATTCCAGTGAATGGTAGGCCTAATACTGCACATGCACATTCCTCAGTTAAATGATAGCAATTCAGCAAGTCTGGCTTCAACATTTCCAGCTGCTACTTATGACACACAACCCAATTTTTTCACTGACTGCTCCCCAAAATTAAGGACAGATATATACTCTATCTGATCAATAATACCACTGCGCCACGTATGGCACTGCATCTCAGTGCTAGTGGCATCAGCTACAGACCCTGGTTCGATTCCAGGCTGTATCGCAACCGGCCGTGATTGGGAGTCCCATAGGGCGGCGCACAATTGCCCAGCATCGTCTGGGTTAGGGTTTGGCTGGGGTAGGCTGTCATTGTAAATATTAACTGACTTGCCTAGTTAATTAAATAAAGGTTAAATAAAAATGTATAAAATACCACCAACCATAGTATAAACCATTCAGGAGTTTAGAAAGAGAGAGAGATGTGGCAACAATATGGTAAACAATTCCAATTAAAAGTGATTAATTTGGCAAACATTTAACCACACAATAGAGAACTGTGTATCACGGGACAATATGAAACACCTGGAGGAACAGCAGTATTGTAATAGAGGTCTATGCCCTGGATGGGTGGTGAACTGGTGAATCTAAAGTGCCCATACCAAACATATTCCTATGCTAACAACATTCCACATTCTTTCACGACTGGATGGATTCCACATTTGACTATGTTGGAAGCTTTGGGTAACACAGTAAAAAAATAAAGGTCAATGAGGCATTTTATTTTGTAACTCTTGATTAGGAGAAAGTGCCTTTGCACAAGAGGAAACAGAGTTTTGGGATGGACAAAGTGATGACATCAAGGGATTGCATAGTGTTGAAATATATATTGTAACGGTTCTCTTGGGGTGAAGTAGAGGCGGACCAAAACGCAGCGTGATTATATTGATTCATGTTTAATAAACAAAGATGAACACTACAAAACAATAAACATGGAAAACCAAAAACAGCCCTGTCTGGTGCAAAACACAGAGACAGGAACAATCACCCCCAAACACACAGTGAAACCCAGGCTACCTAAATATGGTACCCAATCAGAGACAATGACTAACACTTGCCTCTGATTGAGAACCATATCAGGCCAGACATAGAAATAGACAAACAAGACATCCAACATAGAATGCCCACTCAGATCACACCCTGACCAACCAAAACATAGAAACATACAAAGAAAAATATGGTCAGGGTGTGACATATATCCTAGGAATTCTTGTGTACGTACATTTTCTAAGAGATCGTCTTGACATCTGTGACAAAAATCACATTTGGGTCCATTTGTAAAATGGCAAACACCTTTTCCATGGCAACTTGTGAAATTACACTGAACAAAAATATAAACCCAACATGCAACAATTTACAGTTCATATAAGGAAATCCGTCAATTGAAATAAACTCATTAGGCCCTAATCTCGGATGGGGCCACAGTTTCCTGACCCCTCCTGTCTCAGCCACCAGTATTTATGCTGCAGTAGTTTATGTGTCGGGGGCTGGGGTCAGTTTGTTATATCTGGAGTACTTCTCCTGTCCTATTCGGTGTCCTGTGTGAATCTAAGTGTGCGTTCTCTAATTCTCTCCTTCTCTCTTTCTTTCTCTCTCTCGGAGGACCCGAGCCCTAGGACCTGAGCTCCAGGACTACCTGACATGATGACTCCTTGCTGTCCCCAGTCCACCTGGCCATGCTGCTGTTCCAGTTTCAACTGACCTGAGCCCTAGGACCATGCCCCAGGACTACCTGACATGATGACTCCTTGCTGTCCCCAGTCCACCTGGCCATGCTGCTGCTCCAGTTTCAACTTCCACCTGACTGTGCTGCTGCTCCAGTTTCAACTGTTCTGCCTTATTATTATTTGACCATGCTGGTCATTTATGAACATTTGAACATCTTGGCCATGTTCTGTTATAATCTCCACCCGGCACAGCCAGAAGAGGACTGGCCACCCCACATAGCCTGGTTCCTCTCTAGGTTTCTTCCTAGGTTTTGGCCTTTCTAGGGAGTTTTTCCTAGCCACCGTGCTTCTACACCTGCATTGCTTGCTGTTTGGGGTTTTAGGCTGGGTTTCTGTACAGCACTTTGAGATATCAGCTGATGTACGGAGGGCTATATAAATAAATTTGATTTGATTTGATTTGATTTAATCTATGGATTTCACATGACTAGGAACGCAGATATGCATCTGTTGGTCACAGATACCTTAAAAAAAGGTAGGGCATGGATCAGAAAACCAGTCAGTATCTGGTGTGACCACCATTTGCATGACACATCTCCTTTGCATAGAGTTGATCAGGCTGTTGTTTGTAGCTTGTAGAATCTTGTCCCACTCCTCTTCAATAGCTGTGCAAAGTTGCTGGATATTGGCGGGAACTGGAACACACTGTCATTGACGTCGATCCAGAACATCCCAAAAATGCTCAATTGGTGGTAACATGTCTGGTGAGTATGCAGGCCATGGAAGAGCTGGGAAATTTTCAGCTTCCAGAAATTGTGTACAGATCCTTGCAACATGGGGCATTGCATTATCATGCTGAAACATGAATTGATGGCAGCGCATGAATGAGACGACAATGGGCCTCAGGATCTCGTCACGGTATCTCTGTGCATTCAAATATGCCATCAATAAAATGCAATTATGTTCGTTGTCCGTAGCTTATGCCTGCCCATACCATAACCCCATCGCCACCATGTTCACAATGTTGACATCAGAAAACCGCTCACCCACATGACGCCATATTCACTATTTGCCATCTGCCCGGTACAGTTGAAACTGGGATTCATCCATGAAGAGCACACTTCTCCAGCATGCCAGGGGCCATCGATGGTGAGCATTTGCACACTGTAGTCGGTCACGACGCCAAACTGCTGTCACGTCAAGACCCTGGTGAAGATGACGAGCATGCAGATGAGCTTCCCTTAGATGGTTTCTGACAGTTTGTGTAGAAATACTTCAGTTATGCAAACCCACAGTTTCATCAGCTGTCCAGGGAGCTGGTTCCAGATAATCCAGCAGGTGAAGAAGCCGGATGTGGAGGTCCTGGGCTGGCGTGGTTACACATGGTCAGCAGTTGTAAGGCTGGTTGCACGTACTGCCAAATTCTCTAAAATGACGTTGGAGGCGACTTACGGTAGAGAAATTAACATTCAATTTTCAGGCAACAGCTCTGCAATCAGCATGTCGATTGCACGCTCCCTCAAAACTTGAGACATCTGTGGCATTGTGTTGTGTGACAAAACTGCACATTTTCAAGTGGCCTTTTATTGTCCCCAGCACAAGTCCACCTGTGTAATGATCATGCTGTTTAATCAGCTTCTTGATATACCACACCTGTCAGGTGGATGGATTATCTTGACAAAGGATAAATTCTCAGTAACAGAGATGTATCAGGTTTCAGGTAAGACCTGAAGGAACAATGTTTATTGTAACAACAGGGGCAGGCAAATGACAGGTAAAGGCAGGCAGGGGTCGATAATCCAGAGTAGTGGGGCCAAGGTACAGGACGGCAGGCAGGCAGGCCCAGGGTCAGGTCAGGCAGAGGTCGGTAATCCAGAGTAGAGCCAAAGGTACAGGACGGCAGGCAGAGTGGTCAGGCAATCGGGCTCAGAGTCAGGACAGGCAAGGGTCTAAACCAGGAGGACGAGAAAAAGAGAGACTGGGGAAAAACAAGAGCTGAGAAACTGCTGGTTGACTTGAACAAACAAGATGAACTGGCACAGACAGACAGAAAACACAGGTATAAATACCCAGGGGATAAGTGGGGAAGATGGGCGACACCTGGAGGGGGGTGAAGACAAACACAAAAACAGGTGAAACACATCAGGGCGTGACAAGATGTGAACAAATTCTAAGAGAAATAAGCGTCTTGTGCCTATGGAACATTTCTGGGATCTTTTATTTTAGCTCATGAAACATGGGACCAACACTTTACATGCTGCGTTTATATTTTTCTTCAGCGCAAAACAAGCAGGAAAGTATGTTTTTTTATGCCCTTTGACCTGGTCCTGGATGACAAAGCCATTAGGAGGGTCTCCCACATTGATCCAATTACTGGCATAGGTGAGGTGCAATAGTGCTCCCTCTCTTTCTCCAACTGCTGCATGGCAAACCTAGCACAAGGTCATCTCTCTCTCTCTCTCTCTCTCTCTCTCTCTCTCTCTCTGCCTGCCTGCCTGCCTGAAGTTGCAAGAGTGCTGACACATCGCCTTTTCCTGACCAGAACATCTCATGACCCTCTGGGATTATAAATCCTGATAAGTACTGTACAGGGTCTGTTTCCACGGTGACACCAACATAGCATAATGGTATTAGCCCAGCTTTATGAGGCAGTAGGAGACAGACAGACAGCAGCAGTGTGATGATTTCTTTTAGATTAGGATGAAAGTTGATATAATCCCCTATTATGTATATTTTATTTAGAGCATCATTACTGCAATAGGTTGTTGACACTTTTACTATAACTTGTTACCATAATATTACCATGTTATTACCTAGGCTCATGTGATGTCATTTAAGTGCCATTATTTTAATGTGAAGATATTGTCATTAGCTATGTAGTTCTTAAAACACAGTAAATCTATGGAAAGCCTACTGTATGCCGATGGCTCGAAAGCGTACACATTTGCGTACACATTTGTGTTAAGATCATACCATTTGTTGTCCTACAATCCACCAACTTTAACCTGGGTGTCAATAGATGTTTATCAGAAGGCTAACATAGGCTAGTGTGGTTAGTGGCATACATTTTAGACAGTGGGTTTGCCATGCTAGTAGCTATGCAGAGATTACATGTTCTGGCTTTCTGCATCTAGATTTCATCTGTCATAGTGAAAGTGCCAACCCACAAGGGCACCAATGCATGCTAATCCTCCCCCAGCCACACGTGATTCCTACAAGGGCAGCTTGAGTTGGGAATTAAACAACCTCTCCCAATTGCTTACAGTCACATTTCCCATACATATCTTGACCTGAGTGGGGATGTGCATGGCGGGAGAGTTCTCCAAACTGCCAGGGATGGGTTTGTATAGGCCATACTCATGGGGCCAAGGGAGGGACACCTGTCTGTTAATCCGATCTATGCCCAATAAGGCAAAAAGATCTGAGCTCATAATATCTGGTTGTTGTATCAAACTTGAGGTAATCTCCTTTACAGTAGCATGAAATACTTTTGTGAATGGGTACTCTGCTCCTTGTAATCCTATGTTTTCTTGACCTGGTATCCATCTGTTTGAACTTGAACCAGCCAACTCCACTGATGTGTGTTCATTGTGTCATGACTTACTGTACATGACCAAGTACTTGGCTAAAGCATAAACTTATCTGGCTACCAGACTTGAGTTTACTTTCTCCTTACATGCATGTTTTGCACTTTTCTGTTCTCAATCTTCAATGTGTCTCTGTTATGTTTGAAGTTGAAAATTGCGCCCTTGGCATTGATGCAGTTGGACAGCAAATGGGTGCCAGGAAAAGACTCCTTCCTGGAAGCCACAACATGGCACAGCCAACATGTTTAAGGCAGAAGAGTGAGGAGGGTTTGTCTCAGTGTGTATGTGCTCTATATTACTTACAGTAATTTCCAATGTAGCAAAATCTTGGTTGCTTAATCAGTTTTAAACTGGTGAATGACATCTCATCACTGAAATTACCAATGTGTAGCAAGCACACAAGCTTAAAATGGCAGCTGTACATCAGCTACAGTACAGTAGTTGGTTGCTACATATTTAAGCAAGTTACAGCCTAATCCCCACACAATATAAAGCATTGGAATACTCAATTGAATACCAATTCTCAAATTAATAGAGCACATACATGGCTGCCCTCCTGCGTCAAAGCCAAGGGTGTACTTTTCAACTATATCAGGCGATATCAGAGGTAGGCCATACAAATGGTCAGACTCCAGCCACCCAAGTCATAGACTGTTCTCTCCGCCACCACAAGGCAAGCGGTACCGGAGTACCAACTCTGCAGACATTTTTGACACTTTTTTTCTTATTTTTGAACTCATTTTTGATCTACATTGTTGGGAAAGGGCTCATAAGTAAGCATTTCACGGTTAAGACTACACCGGTTGTATTCGGCATATGTGACAAATAACATTTTATTTTATTTGGACATATAGTGTAAGAAATCAAGCAATTTCAGACAAGCCCAATGTCTACCACGTAGAACATTGTCAACTCTCTCCCAAATGTAGCTGACTCTGTCCTCTCTACCTCCCCAAGATCTTAAAGTACAAAATAGCTTTTATTTGTCAAATCTCTATTTTTGTAAATGTAAATAGTATGTTATAGAAGAGTCCATACACTTTTGGGGTGATTTCACTTGGTTTTGAGAAACTTACCAGTGATAGACTTCCTCAGGCTTGTTCTGCAGTGCCAAGACACAGATAACAAAGGCTACAAAAACACCCAAATACGTAATTTTTGAAATGGCAACATTCTCAGTATAGTGATGCAGTTATTTTGATCTTGTACACATGAAATTGTGTCATTCAGGAACTTTATCTGCAATTAATATTCAATTTTGTTGGACTTCAGCGATACTTTTCCATGTGAAGGATGCGTGTGCTTTCTCGCTCCAAACACGCATTCTCACACACTGAAAAGTATTGTGAAATTGCCAAAAAAGTGTCTGGACTCCTCTATAACATGCCATTTACATTTAAAAAATGGATTTGATTCAGGGCCCTGGTGGTGCACTATGTAGAGAATAGGGTGCCATTTGGGATATAGACCGAGTCTCTGCAGGAACCTGTCAGCTGTCACCACTTTAGTCTGAATGAGTGATTCCCAGCACTCTGGTCTGTTCTCCCTCTGAGGGACAATACTCTAATGGGACACATCCAATAGGAAGGGACATCTAGAGGCTGGAGGGGAGTGATGGAGACTGCATGGAGGAGTAATGTAGGTCTATAATAATCACCTAAACCAGTGAACCTTAGGAACTCAATGATTTTGATCCCCCTCTTACTTCATCACTTTTTCTTCTCTCTTTCCCTCTCGCCACACATCCTTCTTATCCCCTTTCAGCATCTTCTCTTCTCCCTCTTTCTCCCACTAACACCAAATGAACTTGAAAAAGAAAGGTGTGGGTGTAGTGCGCCAAGGTTATCTCTAAATGTAATTACAGACCAACACAGATGTGACTGTGACTCATCAGATTAGAGTGTAGAACCCAGAGGAAACACATATATTATGATGCACAGGCTGGCCTGCATTGGCTGAAACAGTACTGTAGGTGAATTCACCTACACTAGCAGCATAGCGGAGGTCATATTTGTTCAATGTAATAGCTGATGCTGTGATTCCAGGAACACTGACTATAATAGCCACCTCAGTGCTAATCATCATTTGCTCAAAGATGTTTGTAAACCAATTTCAGAATTGAATAATACACTACATCCTAAAGTAAGTTGGTCTCATCAGCATTGTACATTCCTACTTGTCAGTAAGAATGACTGTTCTAGAGAGTGTCAATCAGAGCTGAGGAGCTGATGGAGACTGTGATGTCATCATGTCAGTCAGCCATGGTGGTGGTAGTGGTGATGATGGAGGGACTAAAAATGCCTCACTAACAGAAATACAGCTGAATTCTCCAAATTCAGAGCGAGTGAGTGAGAGAGAGAGAGAGAGAGAGAGAGAGAGAGAGAGAGAGAGAGAGAGTGAGAGCAGACAAACCTACAGGGCCTTCCTCAATTCCCATGACCAGATCCTCTGCTGAGACTGATGACTCAGGAACGGCAGGCAGAAATAAATAGCTAAACAATCTTCTTATCATTACCCTGCCAAGTCTGTCTCCATCAGCTATAATGGGACATCTGAATGAGAATCATTTGTATATTATTCACGTGCTATTCTGCCTGCCTGCTTGGCTTGAAACAAGTGCTGCACCTCCAAATCTTAGATAACCAGCAAATTGATGCATCTCTCTTCCCTCTCCCTCTATCTCTGTCCCTCTTTCTAGCTCTCTCTCCCCATCTGACTCTCCCTCTCACATCTCTTTCTCTCTATCTGTGCATGTGTGTGTGTGTCAAGAAGGATAATGTGTGTCTAAAACATGAAAAGCAAAAGAATCCCTGAAAAGATGCAAGTACTACTCCCCATTGTTCCATCAGTTCATATATTTTCAATCTCATGGTCTGCTAACCAGTGACTAATGCTTGACTGCCTCCTATGAGGATTTGTTTCAAATAATGAAAATATCTATTTTTATATTCACACACCATCATATTTCATAGATATCATTGTTGCATTTTCAATCAACTTAATTTAAAAACATGAATGTCTTCTGTTATTTTCAGAGTCCTACAAATGTAGAGGTCTAGAATTTTTACGCAGGAAGCAGACCTGAATGACAAGCTGGTTAAGGGGGGGATGGATTTATTTGACTGGCTGGCCCAACATGGTACAGCAGTCCAAAAGAAGAGCACTAAGCCACAAATGTAACCTTTCCTCTCCCCCATTTTCATATGGATATGAAGGTAATTTAGTGATATTCATTACAATTACCTATTTCAGCAGTCCTCTTTGGGGTTTGCTAATCAATGCATTGAATGGGGGGGTGAGCCCAGAAGTGGCCATCTTACATTTACATTTTATCATTTAGCATCATTTAGCAGACGCTCTTATCCAGAATGACTTACAAGTTAGTGCATTCATGTTAAGATAGCTAGGTGAGACAACCACATATCACAGTTGTAGTAAGCACATTTTTCCTCAAAGCAGTGATCAGAAAAGTCAGTGCTAGTAGCCCAAGACAAGTGCGAGTGTTAGTTCCCTTTTTTTCTTTCCCTGTGTAGTGGTAGAAGCTACCTTATAATGTCTCATTCCCTGCTTCACTGTCACTGTGTGAAAGTCTCTCTCTGCAGCTGCTGGCATCTGTATCGACACATCCAGTTAAGCACAGTACAACAGTGCTGCCCATGTAATTTAGTTCAAGACGCAATCTAATGTCTCCTCAGCAAGCATCCAAATGATTATCTCAATAAAATCTGGCTGGAGTAGAGCTTAAGGCCATGCGGTGCTGTGGATGCTGTAACACACTGCCTTTAATGATGTACAGCATGAATAAAGTGTTATTTTCTTGGTTGGATTGTAGATTTTCACACCATCTGTGTGTACCTACAGTACTCTATTTAGTCATCAAGGTTGACGTTACGCACGTTTTTAACACACCTTGTTGAACCCAATTTAGCAGCTTGAAGTAGCACGTATGGTTGGCATGGTTTCCAGGTCTCATGCAGGTGTAATGCTGATTCCTATCATGTGTCCATCAATAGGGCTGTTCATAGGTAAGCTTCCGCATGTCCTTTATAGTAGTGACCACAGAACATCTCTACGGTGGCGACTATTTACTTAGGTTTGGAAAATTAGGGAAAAAGTCATATGGAGGAACAAAACTCTATATCAATCAGAATCGAGAATGCCTTCTCATTTCAAAAGCAATACTCTCAAAATATCCTTTCTGTAATATCCTGCATTAAACCTTGAGTTGTGCTCAAATCCACTACAGTATTCATATCTGAACTCTAACTAGGTTGGGTGCTTGGATCTTGGCAATGCTACCATCCTATCCTGAGCAGCTCTGCTCCCCCTCTCTAATATCGGCCACAGTCTCTAAATGTCTTGTCTCACACCAGCAGCTGCACAAAGAGCAGGTCTATTTGGTCACCATCTGCTTAAACAGAGCTGCTGAGGGCTGAGGGTAGGAGAGGATGTGATAGCAGACTGTCTTATGTGAGCCTCGGTGCTGTGAACACACTGATCTAAATCAGTGTGCTCTATACCTGACAGAGATCCCACTGGGCACAGATGTCAATTCAACGTCTATTCCACATTGGTTCAATGTAATTTCATTGAAAGGATGTGGAAACAATGTTGATTAAACCAATGTTTGCCTCATTGGGATAACTCTCATCACAACATTTGGACATGATAATATCTATCTGCATGTCTTTGACTCGTGTGCAACACAAATTGTGGTAGCATTTTGTGTGGGGATAAGGACGTTCATTGTGGGAGGTTCATTATGGTATTCTAACTCTGTCTTATCACCATGCTACTGGAGTTATAATTAAGCAATAAGCCCCAGGGGGGGTGTGATATATGGCCAATATACCACGGCTAAGGGCTGTTCTTATGCTGTTCAAGAACACTCGGCGATGCTGCAATATCTCGGCGCCATGATGGATCGCATTGTTCAGACCATGGACCGCTGGGAGAGTCCGGGAGTCTCTCCAGCGCCTCGACCAGCACAACCGGGCTTGTCCTGTATCCGGTCCCAGTGGGATGCGTCACGCCCTTCCCAGGGAGTATGATGTGACAGCAGCACGGTGCCAGGGGTTCCTATTACAGCTGGACCTATACCTGGCCACCGTTCACCCGGCTCCCTCGGGAAGGGAGAGGGTGTCCGCCCTTGTCTCATGCCTCTCAGGGAGAGCTCTGGAGTGGGCAAACGCCGTGTGGGGAGAAGGAGATGCGGCGTTGGACCACTTCGGGGAGTTCACCCGCCGCTTCCGGGCCGACTTCAACCATCCGCACGAGGGTAGAGCGGCGGGTGAAGGTCTCTTCCACCTGAGGCAGGGGAAGAGGAGCGCCCAGGAATTCGCCCTGGAATTTCGGACCTTGGCCGCCGGAGCAGGTTGGAACAGACAGGGCCCTCATCGACCACTACCGATGCAGCCTGCGCGAGGATGTCGGTCGGGAGTTGGCCTGCAGGGATGCCACCATCACCTTTGACCAGCTGGTGGATCTGTCCATTCAGTTGGATAACCTGCTGGTCACCCGCTTCCAGCACCCCCAGCTCCGCTGCCAATGGAGCTGGGAGGGGCTGCGCTCAGGGAGGCCGGAGGAGGGACCTTCACTTGCACCATCTGTGGCCGGAGAGAGCACAATGCCGGTCGTTGGTGCCTCTGGGAGTCGAGGAAGCAGGCAGGGCTCTCTGACGTCACCCCATGTGAGTCTGCACCACTCTCATCCAGAGCCCTCTGTTGTTCACCTGTTTGTGCATGTTTTTTTCCCTGAGTTTTCCCCGCATTCCTGTGTAGGGGTTTCCGCTACACAGGAAACCCTGGTTGGTTATCATCTTTCTGTCAGGTTGTGCGCTACTGGTGTAGAAGTCAGGTGCAGGAGAGCAGAGAGTTGTGATCAGGCGCACACTTTATTTGGCAGAAGCAAACAACAGATGGACGCAACTGTGTCAAACAAACCTCCAGCCAAAGGTAAAAGTAAAAAGCGCAGCAAAGTCACAAAGATGCATACATGTGTATCCCCTGTCACAAGCGGAGACGGCGGCTATGGAGACATATGTCTCTGAATCCCTGCGTCAGGGGTATGTGGGGGACCAGGAGCTGTTGGCTGTGGTTAAGGCTCTGAAGGTGTGGAGATATTGACTTGAGGGGGCTAAACACCCTTTTGTCATCTGGACTGACCACCGCAACCTGGAGTACATCCGGGCACCGAGGAGACTGAATCCTCATCAGGCAAGGTGGGCCATGTTCTTTACCCATTTTGTGTTCACCCTGTCCTACAGACCAGGTTCCCAAAATGTGAAGGCAGATGCACTGTCCCGGCTGTATGACACAGAGGAGCGGCCCATGTATCAGACTCCCATACTACCGGCCTCCTGCCTGGTAGCGCCGGTCGTGTGGGAGCTGGACACGGACATTGAGCAGGCGTTATATATAGAGCTCGCTCCCCTCCAGTGTCCCGTCGGGCATCTGTACCTTCCGTCTGCTGTCCATGACCAGTTGATCTATTGGGCCCACACGTCACCCTCCTTTGGTCATCCAGGGATTGGTCGGACAGTGCACTTTCTGAGTGGGAAGTACTGGTGGCCTACCTTGGCAAAGGACGTGAGGGTTTATGTTTCCTCCTGCACGGTTTGCACCCAGTGTAAGGCTCCTAGACACCTGCCCAGAGGGAAGCTACATCCCTTAACCATTCCACAACGGCCTTGGTCACACCTGTCGGTGGATTTTCTGACCGATCTTCCTCCCTCACGGGGAAACACCACAATCCTGGTCGTTGTGGATCGTTTATCTAAGTCCTGTCATCTCCTCCCTCTGCCCAGTTTCCCTACAGCCCTACAGGCTGCGGAGGCCTTGTTTACACATGTCTTCCGGCACTACGGGGTGCCTGAGGATATAGTGTCTGATCGAGGTCCCCAGTTCACTTCGAGAGTCTGTAGGGCGTTCATGGAACGTCTGGGTGTCTCGATCAGCCTTCCTTCAGGTTTTCACCCCAAGAGTAATGGGCAGGTGGAGAGAGTGAACCAGGATGTGGGTAGGTTTCTGCGGTCATATTGCCAGGACCGGCCGGGGGAGAGAATCATTGAGTCGCCTTATTTTTAGAGAAAACGAGAGACAAATCGGCATATTCAGGGGGAATGCGCATGGTGGAGAACTGGTCTGGACTCTCCACCATAGTAGCACCAATGGAAACCCCTAAACACCTACCTGAGCACTCTCGTGACCACCCCTTGTGAGTCCTCTGTGGCCAAGCTAACCAGGGTAGTGTCCCGCCCTGACCGGTGAGAGCCTTTTTATGTCTCTATTTTGGTTTGGTCAGGGTGTGATGTGGGTGGGCATTCTATGTTCTGATTTCTATGTTTTCTATTTCTTTGTGTTTGGCCGGGTATCAGGGACAGCTGTCTATTGTCTCTGATTGGGAATCATACTTAGGCAGCCTTTTCCCCTGTTGTGTTTGTGGGAGGTTATCTTTGTTAGTGGCACTATAGCCTCGTAAGCTTCACAGTCGTTTCTTTGTTTTGTTGTTTGTTGCCGACATTTATCTAATAAAAAGGAAAATGTATGCTCAACCCGCTGCACCTTGGTCCTCTTCTTACGTCCGTGACAGAACATCCCACCACCAAAGGACCAAGCAGCCTGGCCAGCAGAGGCAGCTCCAAAAAAAATTTGGGGGGGCGGCACACGGGATGGTCGGCGGAGCCGAAGCTTGAACCAGAGCCAGTCTGGGAGAGGAAGGTGAACTTGGAGGGGAGCGAAGGTAGTGAAGCAGAGACAGTGAAGGAGTTGAAGGGGAGATTGGAGGAGAGAGCTATGAGAGAGCTGCTGTGTTGGTGCATGAGGCACGACATTCGCCCTATGGAGCGTGTCCTCGGTTTGATGTCAGATGAGTCAGCTCTCCATACTCGTCAAAAGGTGCGTGCTACCAGTCTGGTGAAGACTGTGCCAGCCTCACGCACCAGGCCTCCTGTGTGCCTCCCCAGCCGTCTTGTGCCAGCTCAGCGCTCCAGACCTCCAGTGCGCCTCCACAGTCCTGTGAGTCCTGTGCCGGCTCTACACACGGTTTCCCCAGTTTGCCAGGAGAACCCAGTCCGGCCTGTTCCAGCTCCCCGCACGTGCCGGGCTAAAGTGGGCATGCAGCCAAGAGGAGCGGTGCAAGTGCCAAGCAGCAGAGCTCCAGTGCTCCCCCACAGCCCGGTTCGACCTGTGCATGCGCTCTGGAGGTGCCGGGTGAGAGTGGGCATTCAGCCTGGAAGAGTGGTGCCAAGGCTACGCACCAGATTTCCAGTGCTCCCCCATAGCCTGGTTCATCCTGTGCCTCCTCCACGGACCAGGCCTCCAGTAGGTCTCCCCAGCCTGGTTCATCCTGTCCCTCCTCCAAGGACCAGGCCTCCAGCAGGTCTCCCCAGCCTGGTTCATCCTGTGCCTCCTACACGGACCAGGCCTCCAGTAGGTCTCCCCAGCCTGGTTCATCCGGTGCCTGCTCCACGGGCCAGTCCGGGGCCTCCAGCAAGGGTGCCCAGTCCGGGGCCCGCAGCGAGGGTGCCCAGTCCGGTGCCTGCTCCACGGACCAGTCCAGGGCCTCCAGCAAGGGTGCCCAGTCTGGTGCCTGCTCCGCGGGCCAGTCCGGGGCCTCCAGCAAGGGTGCCCAGTCCAGGGCCCGCAACGAGGGTACCCAGTCCGGGGCCCGTGATGATGGTGCCCAGTCCTGGGCCCGCAACGAGGGTGCCCAGTCCGGGGCCCGCAGCGAGGGTGCCCAGTCCGGGGCCCGCAGCGAGGGTGCCCAGTCCGGGGCCCGCAGCGAGGGTCCCCAGTCCGGGGTCGGCGGCGAGGATCCCCACACCAGAGGTGAGCCAGAGGTAGAGCGGGGTCTACCTCCCGCACCAGAGCCGCCATCGCGGATAGATGCCCACCCAGACCCTCCCCTATAGGTTCAGGTTTTGCGGCCGGAGTCCGCACCTTTGGGGGGGGGTACTGTCACGCCCTGACCGGTGAGAGCCTTTTTATGTCTCAATTTTTATGTCTCTATTTTGGTTTAACCTGAGAAGGGAAGTGAAGCAGTACTGAGGTGATTCAACAGATGGCAGGGTTTGGTAATGTAATTCAGTTTAAAAATAACCACACCAAAGCATATTGATTAGCTTCCTCTATCTATACATTACAGTACAGTAAACGGCTGCAACAACAATGGTTCATGCTTTCAAGCTGCCATTTCAATGTGCCTACTAGAAAATACTTGTATCTTCATTTGTAAGTGTTATGTTTACTCTTGAACCAAAAGGATCTATTGTAGGAGGAAAGAGATGGATAGGATGCAAATATTAAGAGCCATTTTGCATCTGCCATGATGACTTTCTTAAAATTTCAAGCACAGACTTTCCCAAGATGCTGACCATTAGCATACGGAGCAGTGGAATTAATGTCCTTTTCAGCTACTATGTTACCGGAGATATCAATACTCAAAGGGCACATGCAGCCCTGTCAGCACTACTTGAGATCGAGCATAAATAAATACAGTATTTAGTTAAATGATTACAGCAAATGATATTCATATAGATATAGAGAGGAGGAGACTGTCACAGTAAATTAAGTTTTAAGTGATTACGTATGAGAGTCTGGAAGCCTGGTTTAAAGTAATTGAAAGGAATTTCAAAGCCTTTAAATGAGGATACTGCAAGGTCACCCTTTCCTTTGAAAACTTCCCTAACAATTCATTTTGAACCATCATTTCCCCTGGGAACTACAATAGTCTATACATGTACTATTCAAGCTGAAATATCCCTCATATGTAAGATGTCATAAAAGAAAACACAAAGAAAAAAAAAATATTACCTTTGTTAGCCAAATACAAAACAAAAATCTTTTCATGTAGGAGAAGACATATGAGCCTCATAAATAAGAGAAGGTTCAGGGGATCCAGGTCACATAATTACTGAGCTATAAAAAGGTCTCACATATTCACCTGGAATGAAATACTGTATGGAGATTGGCTGGAGGGGAAATGGAAGTTCTCTGGAATTAAGGGTCTTTCCTGTTGGCTCCTTTATGCCACACCACCGTCTGACTCAAGGGTATTATACATTAATTTAATGGGGTCAAAGTTATGAAATGGAGCTGTAATATTGCCATGATCAAATGGGCTTGATCCTGAGATTTGTTAGGGTTGTCATCAATTCATTTCAACACATCATTGCAGGGCACACTGGTCTCTAGTGTTATACTGTAGCTGTCCATCAAGCTTCATAGCACACAATCAAGATTGATTCCTGAATACATACAAAAAGCTACCGTTAAGACCGGTCCTGTATGCAATAGAAATGTGTTCTATTAAGTATTTATTGAGTCCGCAAGATATTGGCTGCTGAACAAGAGTTAAGGACCAGAGGGAATGCGTCCCCCCTACAGTTACCAGTTCCCTTTGGTAACTGAAGAAATACCCCTATCATCACTCAGGGGCCACAAATCACTCCATCTGTCTGACAGCTGTACTGTACCTCAGCTCTAGAAGTCCAAGAGGTGAGAGACGGACAGTTGTATATCTGTGTGTTGCCTTGGTTCCCTGACTACTCCTTTCTCTAGCCTACGTAAGGCCTCACTCCCTCACTAGACTCCTAATCAACCCTGCTTCCACAAATTATATATGAAAAGGTGAGGACTTTTGTCATTTGAAATGACATTTCATCAGTAATTCATTGAGTCAGGTTTTCATATGCAGTCAAATTGCATAGTCTCTCACCTGGATTCAGTTTCACTGATATTTGAATAAATGCAAGAATTTGTCCTCCTTATGATTGAACTCAGTCTTCCAGTTCTAATATATATATATTCAACAATATTGACTTTAATGAGATATTTTTCAGCATGGATAAATATATTCTATAGTTGGCAAGTATATCATTTTGAGGGTTGCTGCAGTATGGTAGTGTTGTAGAGCTTATGTCTGGACAAAGGAAGAATTCTTATAGTCAAACATTTCAACCAGAGTCCTATAGAGCAGTGTTTCCCATGGTCCTCCAGTACCCCAACAGTGGACATTTTCATTGTAGCCCTGGACAAACACACCTCATTCAGCTCATTGACGGCTTGGTGATTTGTTGACAAGCTGAATCAGGTGTGCTTGTCCAGGGCTACAATACAAATGTGTACTTTTGGGGGTACTCGAGGACCAGGGTTGAGAAACACTGCTATAGAGTATCATGAGGATGCTTTACTGTCTTATCTTCTCATCACCTTGTCCTGGCACCTTGTCCTGGCAACCAAAATGGCAGTTTCATTCCAGTGATCGTATTTCAAACTCAGGAAATGGAATCCAGGTGATAAATGGGAGATCTATGTACTGTAATGTCAAGAAAGCTGGACTGTGCAGAGGGATCATTGATCCATGGGCTGTTCATCTGGAATAGACCTCTGATTTAACAAAGACAACAACCATGACAGGCCACTCAGTCACCTGACAGATATAGGGCAGGCCAGGGAGGGGAAAAGCAACAATGCTATTAGCTCTTTTTTTTAAAAGCGGTTTTCTTTTTGTTTAAAGAAGCCACTCTTGAATTCCCTTTGCAAGGTACATACTGTATCTAAAATAGTTCAAAAAAATTGGCAAACAGAGGCATTTAAACCAAAAATTGGCAAACAGAGGCATAATAATACATTTATTAGCCTCTATGAGGATCTTGAGGACCCCACTGGGATTGATTTTCTTATCTGTAATAAATTCTTTCTCCCTTGCCATCCTAATTTACAGCCTGTTGTAAGGAAAATGTTGTGTTTCTATAACATAGCAAGTATGTTTTATTCCAGACATTCAGCACTCTATGTCGTACACGGTCGTGCTCTTTCTTGCTAATGTGGAGAAAATAGAGGAAATAGAGCGCATGATTGCCTCCTGAAGTCTTCCATAATGCATACTTAATGAAACCCCTGCAAGAAGAAGAAACAAATAGTGTGCAGGCCATGGTCTCCAATGAATTATCCCCTGTGCTCAGGCATCATGTCCACTGTGCCTTCATTGATACAAGAGAAAAGCAAGCATACAAAACACTGGAGAATAGGCCTAGTCTTGTTAAGTTCCCTAAATAAATAATTTATCAAACAGAAACTTTTAATGAAACTAAATTATATAACATCAGGACTTGTCGTACTAATTTGAGTTTGATGTGACTAAACGTGACTGAACAGCTGAGATCCTGAAATGGAGTCCCACAACCTACTATAGATCTCAAGGACAGTCATTATCTCCTCCACGCAATCAGAGGGATATTCTTTCTTTCACTAAGACATTTAAATCTGAGTGCGGGGCATGTTAATAGGAATGGCCCCAGGCCCCCAGTATTCTCTGAGAAAGACCAACTGTTCATAGTTAGGATATTTCTTTCGTCAATTCAGTCTGAACTCCTGCCAGGCCATAAAACCTTCAGATTCCCAAGGAGATGCCACAAAGGTCCTGATCCATAAGGGGGAATCCCGCTGTGGACGATTGCCTAGCAACCCATATTAGCAACATCTCTAAGGTGGACTAGAGCAGCATGATCACCTCAGCACATGACCATTCTACAAGATGGGGCAATGGGTTCATGGCTATATCTGTGTCATTTCTAAATGCCAGTATAGGCCTAGATATCAAATAAGATCAAGACACATTTATTCCAAAGCCAATTTGGGAATATAGATTTATGCAATTATCCTGACTGAAGCCCATGGTAGCCCTTCACTAATATGAATGACATAGATTGATTGTTGAGAATAATGGGGAAGTCAGCAAGGCCTATCATCTGATGGATTTGCATATAGCCTATGAGTAAAGTCATATAAATCATAAAGCTAATCCCCACTATAAACTATAGGTCTACAATAACACTGTAATAATCACTTATTAACCCTTAATAATATTATCTGACCTAAAGCCAATTCGCACAAGGGCAGATGATTTACTGGGTGTTGATTGAGAATACAGAGGAATTGTGCTGTCTGTATGTGGGGTGTGTTCGTAGGAACACATGATATAATGATTGAATGACAATCAGTGATGTTTGGTCACACACTGCCACCTGGTGTATTTATGAGAGGATGAAAACATGTGACCAGATTATGGCAACAATAAATGTGGTTCTTCAAAGGAAAATTTATCTTATTTTACAACCTGGTCTCATAGACTAGACGTAACATAGTAAATGTAAATCCGAGACACTCAAATTAGTAAAATATGTTACGCTTGATATGGTTACATAAGACAAAAGGTTACTTAAAGAGGGTGGTTGGTCAGGGTGTATGGGTAGGCATATAACACAAACGTCCAGCAACCCAAGGGTTGTGTTCACATCTCATCACAGACAATTTTAGCTAATTAGCAACTACTTACTACTTTTTTTACTACTTTGCAACTACTTCGCATGTTAGCTAACCCTTTACCTAACCCTAACTTTAACCCTTTAACCTAAATCAAATCAAATCAAATCAAATTTTATTTGTCACATACACATGGTTAGCAGATGTTAATGCGAGTGTAGCGAAATGCTTGTGCTTCTAGTTCCGACAATGCAGTAATAACGAACAAGTAATCTAACTAACAATTCCAAAAAAACTACTGTCTTATACACAGTGTAAGGGGATAAAGAATATGTACATAAGGATATATGAATGAGTGATGGTACAGAGCAGCATAGGCAAGATACAGTAGATGATATAGTACAGTATATACATATGAGATAAGTATGTAAACCAAGTGGCATAGTTAAAGTGGCTAGTGATACATGTATTACATAAGGATGCAGTCGATGATATAGAGTACAGTATCAACGTATGCATATGAGATGAATAATGTAGGGTAAGTAACATTATATAAGGTAGCATTGTTTAAAGTGGCTAGTGATATATTTACATCATTTCCCATCAATTCCCATGATTAAAGTGGCTGGAGTAGAGTCAGTGTCATTGACAGTGTGTTGGCAGTAGCCACTCAATGTTAGTGGTGGCTGTTTAACAGTCTGATGGCCTTGAGATAGAAGCTGTTTTTCAGTCTCTCGGTCCCAGCTTTGATGCACCTGTACTGACCTCGCCTTCTGGATGACAGTGGGGTGAACAGGCAGTGGCTCGGGTGGTTGATGTCCTTGATGATCTTTATGGCCTTCCTGTAGCATCGGGTGGTGTAGGTGTCCTGGAGGGCAGGTAGTTTGCCCCCGGTGATGCGTTGTGCAGACCTCACTACCCTCTGGAGAGCCTTACGGTTGAGGGCGGTGCAGTTGCCATACCAGGCGGTGATACAGCCCGCCAGGATGCTCTCGATTGTGCATCTGTAGAAGTTTGTGAGTGCTTTTGGTGACAAGTGAATTTCTTCAGCCTCCTGAGGTTGAAGAGGCGCTGCTGCGCCTTCCTCACGATGCTGTCTGTGTGAGTGGACCAATTCAGTTTGTCTGTGATGTGTATGCCGAGGAACTTAAAACTTGCTACCCTCTCCACTACTGTTCCATCGATGTGGATGGGGGTGTTCCCTCTGCTGTTTCCTGAAGTCACAATCATCTCCTTAGTTTTGTTGACGTTGAGTGTGAGGTTATTTTCCTGACACCACACTCCGAGGGCCCTCACCTCCTCCCTGTAGGCCGTCTCGTCGTTGTTGGTAATCAAGCCTACCACTGTTTCGTCCGCAAACTTGATGATTGAGTTGGAGGCGTGCATGGCCACGCAGTCGTGGGTGAACAGGGAGTACAGGAGAGGGCTCAGAACGCACCCTTGTGGGGCCCCAGTGTTGAGGATCAGCGGGGAGGAGATGTTGTTGCCTACCCTCACCACCTGGGGGCGGCCCGTCAGGAAGTCCAGTACCCAGTTGCACAGGGCGGGGTCGAGACCCAGGGTCTCGAGCTTGATGACGAGCTTGATGACGAACTCCTAACCCTAACCTTAAACCGTAACCCCCAGCCTAGCTAATGTTAACCACCTAGCTAACGTTAGCAACAACAGTGGAGGCTGGTAGTAGGAGCTATAGGAGGACTGGCTCATTTTAATGGCTGGAAAATAATAAATGGAAGAGAGTCAAACATCTGGTTTCCACATGTTTGATATTGTTCCATTTATTCCATTCCAGCCATTACACTGAGCCTGTAGATCCTCCCACCAGACTCCTCTGGCATAGGTATTACAAATTCGTAATATATTGTATGAACTGCAATTCATAACATTTCATACAATTTTTAAAATAGTAACATATCATTCAAAATGAATGATGGACATCCACAAATTAATACATACACTACCGGTCAAAAGTTTTAGAACACCTACTCATTCAAGGGTTTTTCTTTATTTTTTAAAACTATTTTCTACATTATAGAATAATAATGAAGACATCAAAACCCTGAAATAACACATATGGAATCATGTAGTAACTAAGAAAGTGTTAAACAAATCAAAATGTTTTATATTTGAGATTCTTCAAATAGCCACCCTTTGCCTTCATGACAGCTTTGCACACTCTTGGCATTCTCTCAACCAGCTTCTCCTGGAATGCTTTTCCAACAGTCTTGAAGTAGTTACCACATATGCTGAGCACTTGTTGGCTGCTTTTCCTACATGGTCCCACTCATCCTAAATCATCTCAATTTGGTTGAGGTCGGGGGATTGTGGAGGCCAGGTCATCTGATGCAGCACTCCATCACTCTCCTTCTTGGTCAAATAGCCCTTACACAGCTTGGAGGTGTGTTAGGTCAATGTCCTGTTGAAAAACAAATGATAGTCCCACTAAGCCCAAACCAGATGGGATGGCGTATCACTGCAGAACACTGTGGTAGCCATACTGGCTAAGTGTGCCTTGAATTCTAAATAAACCACAGACAGTGTCACCAGCAAAGCACCCCCGCACAATAACACCTCCTCCTCCATGCTTCACGGTGGGAAATACGCATGTGGAGATCATCCGTTCACCCACACCGCGTCTTTCAAAGACATGGTGGTTGGAACCAAAAATCTCAAATTTGGACTCTAGACCAAAGGACAAATGTGTCCATTGCTCGTGTTTCTTGGCCCAAGCAAGTCTCTTCTTATTATTGGTGTACTTTAGTAGTGGTTTCTTTGCAGCAATGCTACCATGAAGGCCTGATTCATACAGTCTCCTCTGAACAGTTGATGTTGAGATGTGTCTGTTACTTGAACTCTGTGAAGCGTTTATTTGGGCTGCAATTTCTGAGGCGGGTAACTCTAGTGAACTTATCTTCTGCAGCAGAGGTAACTCGGAGTCTTCTATTCCTATGCCGGTCCTTATGAGAGCCAGTTTCATCATTGGGCTTGATGGTTTTTGGGACTTCACTTGAAGAAACTTTCAAGTTCTTGAACTTTTCCGTATTGACTGACCTTCATAATATATCTTAAAGTAATGATGGACTGTTTCTCTTTGCTTATTTGAGCTGTTCTTGCAATAATATGGATTCAGTATTTTACGAAATAGGGCTATGTTCTGTTTACCCCCCTACCTTGTCACAACACAACCGATTGGCTCAAACACATTAAAAAGGAAATAAATTCCACAAATCAACTTCTAAGAAGGCACACTTTCTAATTGAAATACATTCCAGACGACTACCTGATTTGTTTTCGAATTTTGCATTGTTTAAAGTTGGAGATGGCCTATCATTCACGCAAAGAGTGATGAGACTGGGTGTGTATGTATACCTCCAGGATAATATGGTAACATGCATTGGCTCTCGAACAAATAAATAAAACCAAGGTCATCCAAAATTAACCGTTTTTAATGAAGCCAGAAACGCAAGTAATTAATCTCAGTGATTGACAGAATGTAATTTATGATTGAGTTCCTAGGCGGATTCTCCGTTGAATTTGAACGCGCATCAGACAGTCCAAGCACTTTGAAACCCACGCCCACCGTGACATACAGCACCGCCCACCGGGCGAAATGGCGTGAAAAGAGTGTATTCTGTCTCTCTCAATTTAACCTGTCATGTTCACATAACATTTAATTTGCATTGTTTAGTTCTCTGGGTCAAAGCTGTGATATGTCAGAGAGTGATTACGGATAATTCATCTTGTTTGGCACATTAATGAAATTGCATTGTTGGATACCATCATTATAAAATAGATGTAAATGTATTTCCGGTCTCGGGACTTATCCGTCTTCCGCCCTGATGCCCTTGTAGCTATGGAAACTCGTCAATGGCAACATCCACCAGCCTGTTCACCAGTTTTGACCAGGGGCGCGGAGTGTGATAGCTAGCTAGCTGGCTTTATGTGTGCCAGAATTACCGATCCATTACCAAGGTTTCAAGATGGCGTTACAACGACTGACGGCTTTGTTAATCCTTTATTCGATTCTCGGTAAGTTATTTTCATTTCCACTAAGATAAGGTGTAGTGTAACGGTACGTGTTGTGCATTACAATTGAATAAATCACAGCAATTCTTTGTTATGGAAATGATCGCGCTGACTAGACGGGCTTCCTAGCATAGCTTGTCCAGGTCTGTAAACATGCTGAGGATGAGCCACACAATTATTAGATGGTAATTCATTTATTTATACATGCGTTATAATGACATTGAAACGCTCACACATTCCTCAGCAGTTTTTCCATTCATATTTGAATAAAGAGAGAACAAGTTGCACACACACTGCTTTTGTATCGTCTAACGTTGGGCTCTCTTCAACTGTCACTCAAAGTATGATGATGTCAACCGCTATTTCCATCCAGGCTGTCAGGTAGGCCTACAGTTCATTGTGTGAGTTATTTTATTCTGGTAAAGTCTCTCTGCTACCGCACGGCAAGCTGTACCAATGTACCAAGTCTGGAACCAATAGGACCCTGAACAGCTTCTTGCCCCAAGCCTTAAGACTTCTAAACAAGACGGCTAAATAGCTAATCAAATGGCTACCCAGACTACCTGCATTGACCCTTTATGCACCAACTCTCATGCACAGACTTTATGCACACACACACTGGACTCTACCCACACACTCACAGATACTTACACTGACACCACAACACACACTCATACAACAGACACACTACATACGCCCACACACACATAACATGCACACACATGCATAGTGATGCCCCCCCCCCACACACACACACACACACACTTTCATTCACCACATACGCTCCTGCTAGTCATCACTTTAGCCCTACCTATATGTACAGTACATAGCTACATCAATTACCTCGTACCCCTGCACATGGACTCAGTATTGGTACTCCCTGTATATAGCCATGTTAGTTTTTACTCCCTATGTTATTTTTACTCGTTATTTTTATTCGTTATTCACTGTGTCACTATTTCATTAAAAAATATATAATGTCTTTAACTCTGCATTGTTGTAAGCATTTCAATGTTAGTCTACCCTTGTTGCCTACTAAGCATGTGACAAATAACATTTGCTTTGATAAAGTAGCACTCTGACAGCGGCAGTGTTTTCAGGAAGACTTTACTAGGACTATCTATGTTTTGAATACATTGTCTTCTGTCAACATTACTGCTGCGCTGCAACTACAGGTCAGAAAGATAACGTTATAGCCAAGTCAGTCTCTGTGTGGTATTGACTGATCATTACAGTTTTATTCACATACTAGTCTACTGCATTTGGTCAGTTTTAATGTTGGTAAGTTATTTGGCTGCTTTTACAGTGGCTGTGCTGGAATGTCTGGGAAATTGCTTTTTTTAGATGGACTGGATCAACAGCTTGTTTTTTTATTTTTGTAATGTTTTTTCATATTTAGCTTGAATTGCATAAAGAAAACTGTAGAACAGCTACTTAACATGGAGCGCATTTCACTCAGGGTATAGCCTCCTGTCTCTATACTGTATGTATTAAAACAACAAAGGGATTAGAGAGAGAGAGAGAGAGAGAGAGAGAGAGAGAGAGAGAGAGATGGTCTCTAATATTCACCAACAACATATGCCACATTTCTATCTATTTTACTGTCTGACAACATTCCAGTTCTGATTAAATTCTTCACATAAACACATAGATCTCTTTCTTGATGTAGGCTACACAGTGTAAAGTTGGGCTTTCGGCTATGGAATGCTTTTATTCCAGGCACACAATAGCAAATCAGCCATTGTCTTCTTAATTAACCACAGATTCTCTCCCACGCTCTAAAAACTGTCTGGGACAACAAAGCCTCATGCAGGCGGGGATACAGTAAAGCTTGGACACCTAAAATATACAATGAGACAATAAGTGTCTGTCTGTCTGTTGGCAGCAAAAAAGGAGAAGAGTTAGGATAGAGACATGTAGTTTAAGCTATTTATAGTCTAGTAGTTCATATTATCTAAGTCTAAGTATATTGTAAAGGAATTGAAGGTGAATGAGTGGTTTTACAGGGATAGGCTGTCCTTGCTCTGTTTACCAGGGGAAGATTTGCTGGACAAGCTCTCCTCGTGTCTCTCAGGATGGCCAGTAACTGTTTGGTGTAAAAATAGCTCATGATGTACAGGGGTGGGAAAGTCAGCCGCAGAGACGGAAGCTGAGACCTACGAGTCGGATCTCATCAGCATCCACAGCTGTGCTAATATGACTGTGTACTCCACTTTGGCAGGACCCATGTTTTCTCCACTCTCAGTGCTGGCTGACTTGGCTTTCATGTGGATCATGAATTGTTAACCAGAGACATTTTAATTCAGCCGTGGAGTAGGGCTGTTGCGGTCATGAAATTTTGTCAGCCGGTGATTGTCAAGCTAATAACTGCCTGCCTCACGGTAATTAACCATTAATTAACATAAACAACATTTAGCATATCCTGGCTTCCACGTAGCCTACAAGCTATTGATGCAGACCTTTGGAATGGCCAGTAACTATTAAAAATCTAAACATATAGCCCAACATTTGTATCACAACTAAAGTAGCATAAATAACTCTAAATGAAGCATATAGGAGTACCTGTTTCTTTGTTAACCGCTCAACACGGAATAGCCACATCTACATAAAAAAAAAATATATATATATTTTTTAAATAATTTTTCTTCCCAATTTCGTGGTATCCAATTGTTAGTAATTACTATCTTGTCTCATCGCTACAACTGCCGTACGGGCTTGGGAGAGACGAAGGTCGAAAGCCATGCGTCCTCCGAAACACAACCCAACCAAGCCACACTGCTTCTTAACACAAGCGCGCCTCAAACCCGGAAGCCAGCAGCACCAATGTGTCGGAGGAAACACTGTGCTACCTTGGTTAGCACGCATTGCGCCCTGCCCGCCACAGGAGTCGCTGGTGCGTGATGAGACAAGGACCCCTCCCTAACCCGGACAATGCTAGGCCAATTGTGCTTCACCCCACGGACCTCCCAGTCGCTGCCGGCTGCGACAGAGCCTGGGCGCAAACCCAGAGTCTCTGGTGGCACAGCTAGCGCTGTGATGCAGTGCCCTAGACCACTGCGCCACCCGGGAGGCCCGGAACATCTACATTTTAAAAGTCTAATAAATCCATATAATATAGCCTACACCATCACAATTAATCCATTATTTATTTTAGACAGGTCTAAAGAAACATAATATGAAGAAAATGTAGTCTATTTCAGTAGGACCAGAATAACATACTCAGAGTTGTCCTTATGTTAGGTCCTGATCTGGCTATGCCATATGGCTGTGGGATACACTAGTTCATTTAGCAGACAAGATTTGCTTAGAATTCCATGGTATCATTTTTTGTATGAAGAATACAATTGAACATAGCTGAATAAAATAGAGAGGATATTTTCTCCAAACAATTTGAGGGAGTGCGCACATGCGGCTATTCTGTGTTGAGCAGTTAACAAAGAAACAGGTACTCCTATACAGTGCCTTGCGAAAGTATTCGGCCCCCTTGAACTTTGCGACCTTTTGCCACATTTCAGGCTTCAAACATAAAGATATAAAACTGTATTTTTTTGTGAAGAATCAACAACAAGTGGGACACAATCATGAAGTGGAACGACATTTATTGGATATTTCAAACTTTTTTAACAAATCAAAAACTGAAAAATTGGGCGTGCAAAATTATTCAGCCCCCTTAAGTTAATACTTTGTAGTGCCACCTTTTGCTGCGATTACAGCTGTAAGTCGCTTGGGGTATGTCTCTATCAGTTTTGCATATCGAGAGACTGACATTTTTTCCCATTCCTCCTTGCAAAACAGCTCGAGCTCAGTGAGGTTGGATGGAGAGCATTTGTGAACAGCAGTTTTCAGTTCTTTCCACAGATTCTCGATTGGATTCAGGTCTGGACTTTGACTTGGCCATTCTAACACCTGGATATGTTTATTTTTGAACCATTCCATTGTAGATTTTGCTTTATGTTTTGGATCATTGTCTTGTTGGAAGACAAATCTCCGTCCCAGTCTCAGGTCTTTTGCAGACTCCATCAGGTTTTCTTCCAGAATGGTCCTGTATTTGACTCCATCCATCTTCCCATCAATTTTAACCATCTTCCCTGTCCCTGCTGAAGAAAAGCAGGCCCAAACCATGATGCTGCCACCACCATGTTTGACAGTGGGGATGGTGTGTTCAGGGTGATGAGCTGTGTTGCTTTTACGCCAAACATAACGTTTTGCATTGTTGCCAAAAAGTTCAATTTTGGTTTCATCTGACCAGAGCACCTTCTTCCACGTTTGGTGTGTCTCCCAGGTGGCTTGTGGCAAACTTTAAACGACACTTTTTATGGATATCTTTAAGAAATGGCTTTCTTCTTGCCACTCTTCCAAAAAGGCCAGATTTGTGCAATATACGACTGATTGTTGTGCTATGGACAGAGTCTCCCACCTCAGCTGTAGATCTCTGCAGTTCATCCAGAGTGATCACGGGCCTCTTGGCTGCATCTCTGATCAGTCTTCTCCTTGTATGAGCTGAAAGTTTAGAGGGACGGCCAGGTATGGGTAGATTTTCAGTGGTCTGATACTCCTTCCATTTCAATATTATCGCTTGCACAGTGCTCCTTGGGATGTTTAAAGCTTGGAAAATCTTTTTGTATCCAAATCCGGCTTTAAACTTCTTCACAACAGTATCTCGGACCTGCCTGGTGTGTTCCTTGTTCTTCATGATGCTCTCTGCACTTTTAACAGACCTCTGAGACTATCACAGTGCAGGTGCATATATACGGAGACTTGATTACACACAGGTAGATTGTATTTATCAACATTAGTCATTTAGGTCAACATTGGATCATTCAGAGATCCTCACTGAACTTCTGGAGAGAGTTTGCTGCACTGAAAGTAAAGGGCAGTACAATCCACCTGTGTGTAATCAAGTCTCCGTATATATGCACCTGCACTGTGATAGTCTCAGAGGTCTGTTAAAAGTGCAGAGAGCATCATGAAGAACAAGGAACACACCAGGCAGGTCCGAGATACTGTTGTGAAGAAGTTTAAAGCCGGATTTGGATACAAAAAGATTTTCCAAGCTTTAAACATCCCAAGGAGCACTGTGCAAGCGATAATATTGAAATGGAAGGAGTATCAGACCACTGAAAATCTACCCATACCTGGCCGTCCCTCTAAACTTTCAGCTCATACAAGGAGAAGACTGATCAGAGATGCAGCCAAGAGACCCGTGATCACTCTGGATGAACTGCAGAGATCTACAGCTGAGGTGGGAGACTCTGTCCATAGCACAACAATCAGTCGTATATTGCACAAATCTGGCCTTTTTGGAAGAGTGGCAAGAAGAAAGCCATTTCTTAAAGATATCCATAAAAAGTGTCGTTTAAAGTTTGCCACAAGCCACCTGGGAGACACACCAAACATGTGGAAGAAGGTGCTCTGGTCAGATGAAACCAAAATTGAACTTTTTGGCAACAATGCAAAACGTTATGTTTGGCGTAAAAGCAACACAGCTCATCACCCTGAACACACCATCCCCACTGTCAAACATGGTGGTGGCAGCATCATGGTTTGGGCCTGCTTTTCTTCAGCAGGGACAGGGAAGATGGTTAAAATTGATGGGAAGATGGATGGAGCCAAATACAGGACCATTCTGGAAGAAAACCTGATGGAGTCTGCAAAAGACCTGAGACTGGGACGGAGATTTGTCTTCCAACAAGACAATGATCCAAAACATAAAGCAAAATCTACAATGGAATGGTTCAAAAATAAACATATCCAGGTGTTAGAATGGCCAAGTCAAAGTCCAGACCTGAATCCAATCGAGAATCTGTGGAAAGAACTGAAAACTGCTGTTCACAAATGCTCTCCATCCAACCTCACTGAGCTCGAGCTGTTTTGCAAGGAGGAATGGGAAAAAATGTCAGTCTCTCGATATGCAAAACTGATAGAGACATACCCCAAGCGACTTACAGCTGTAATCGCAGCAAAAGGTGGCACTACAAAGTATTAACTTAAGGGGGCTGAATAATTTTGCACGCCCAATTTTTCAGTTTTTGATTTGTTAAAAAAGTTTGAAATATCCAATAAATGTCGTTCCACTTCATGATTGTGTCCCACTTGTTGTTGATTCTTCACAAAAAAATACAGTTTTATATCTTTATGTTTGAAGCCTGAAATGTGGCAAAAGGTCGCAAAGTTCAAGGGGGCCGAATACTTTCGCAAGGCACTGTATGCTTCATTTAGAGTTACTTATGCTACTTTAGTTGTGATACAAATGTTGGGCTATATGTTTAGATTTTTAATACATTCTAAGGCTGCATGATACGACTCTAATGATGATTTGAAAAAAGTTGCATGAAAGGCATGAGCTCTGGTTTGTTTTTTTGCGCGGGCTGCACACACTTCATCAGTCTCTCATTCACAATTTGACAATCACTTGATAATGCTTCATATTTCCCAGCAGCATCACCTTTGTGTGGCCTTAATGCCCCCTAAAAAAAATTATGTGTTTTGCAGCCAGTGACCGTTGTGCCCTTGGACTGAATATAATAATTATAATTCCCTTTTCCCGGCTGCGTGCTCGGAAGCACCTCTCACTGCCATGGCTCTTTCAGATAGCTAAATTCTTATTAGCCAATGCCCGTCCACATTTACTTTTTTGTCAGCCAACAAGATGAGTAAGGCCTAACAAACAGTAAAAGCACTAGCCTATGTCAATCTACAATCCCCCATAGTACAAAAGTTGACCTATTGTGTGAGAAATAAATATTCCAAACATAGAAGAAAGCCATTACACCCAGACTATCTCCTCCTCGGACGAGGAGGTGTAGCAAGGATCGGACCAAAATGCAGCGTGGCTATTGCAATCCATGTTTATTTAATAATAAACAAACACGAACTTTACAAAAACAATAAACGTAATGTGAAAACCGAAACAGCCTAAACTGGTGCAAACTAACACAGAGGACACTAAGGACAATCACCCACGACAAACTCAAAGAATATGGCTGCCTAAATATGGTTCCCAATCAGAGACAACGATAAACACCTGCCTCTGATTGAGAACCACTCCAGACAGCCATAGACTTTGCTAGATACCCCACTAAGCTACAATCCCAATACCAACACCAAAACCCCAAGACAAAACACACCACAATACAAAAACCCCATGCCACACCCTGGCCTGACCCAATACATGAAGATAAACACAAAATACTTCGACCAGGGCGTGACACTGGGACAGTTGTGGGATGCGATATATCCCAAATTATTAAAACTACTAGCCTCAAAAACATTTTTTTAAGGCAGATGCAACAGATCAGAATGTTTAGCTTAAAATGTTGAAAAACTATTAGACTATTTCTTCGCATTAGAAGCGCAGCAATGCGCACACAGCAGTAGGCTACACGCGCGAATGTTCCAAAATGCAATCAATTAGCGGGAAAACACCATGATCAAAAGTGACCGCAAATGCGATTATGCATGTATTGCTTTTATTATAAAGATGCATTTTTTATGGTGAAAAGGATCTTTCTCAAACTCGAAACTCACGCTCTGCGTATATACAGTTGAAGTCGGAAGTTTACATATTTTAATTTTCATGCCAGCCAGGTAGGCTATACTCCTGTTGTAAAGATAAGCAATGTGCTTAATATTAGGAAAGTTTAGAAATAAATATAGTAGGCCTAGCCTATAGAAACGTTACACAACATGAGCTCATGGGCTCTCATGAACTGTTTGATTAGATTTTCAATTACATTTGCATTGATGTCAGAGTGATTAGAGGGACAATAGAGTGCTGAGTATCAGTTTGGTATGTTTCTAATGACCATCAGCAGCATCAGAGCTTGGAGAAGCCTAATTACCGTGACTAAACGGTCACATGGAATTTTATTGCCATCATGACTCGTGACTGCCGGTATGGCGGTAATATGGTCACCGTAACAGCCCTACCGCAGAGTGCTTTTATCTGTCTGGATTATACCTTGGAAGTATTTTATACACTTGGATGAATTGTGCTCCAATACATTACCGTTTGTTTTCACCCCTCATTTGGAGTCCTTAACACCGCTGACACCGACATAGAAGAAGGGACTGTTTCCATTACTCACTGTGTGTTCCTTTAGTAACTCTTAGGCCTCCCTAAGTATATCTCTCAATTATTTAATTTGAGAGTGTTTTGTAGAATTAGAAGTAAGGAAACATCACTGACTAATATTGAGACTTGTGCTCCCGTCGAGATGTGCTCCTCTTGCCTCTTATATATACATGAGAAATGCTTCCGGAGATATGATTAATCCTGACCCTAAGCTTTATTCTCACCCTCTCTGTAGCGATAGGCCTACACCTCTTGACCCTCTAATTTGATCTGTTTAAACGGGCATTGTCCTGGGATGAAAATTCTGAAGCTTGTCAATCAGCTTCTTTTTTTTTCTCACTTCTTTTTTGTCTTTTACAGGCTACATTCCATCACGTGGGGTAATCCTCCGAACCACAGACAAGACTGTGTGGGCAAATGAATTTGAACGTAAGTCACTGAAACACTGACTCATTCTCTCAGAATAATTTTTCAGGCTCTTCTGTTGTCTGCCAGTGTTTTGACATTGTAGTATCACTGTTTTCTTCCCAGCTATTGAGTTGACCTGCTTGATAGAGTCCATCTCAACAAACAACCCCAGAATCGAATGGAAGAAAATCAAAAACGGTGTCCCTAGTTATGTGTACTTTCAAAATCAAATTTCAGGTAAGATTATTATTTTTTAAACACTTTACCAATACCAAATTGGCCTCAGAACTGTTATTATTCTCTGTAAGTGAATGAGAGGTTGGAGTGTGTTTTTGCCTCTCTGTTAGGGGACTTGGAGCACAGAGCCCAGCTGATCCAGCCAGCCAACCTACTGATCCTCAACACCAGCCGTGCAGACACTGCAGAGTACCGCTGTGAGGTCGCTGCCATTGATGACCACAAACACTTTGATGAAATTCTAATCAGTCTTGCTGTCAGGGGTGAGGATGTATTTTCATATTCCTGTGTAAAGTTTTAAGCCTATAGTAGTTTGCTATGTTTTTTCAGCGTTGTTGTCTATTTCTAATTATAAACTGGGTGATTCGAGCCCGGAATGCTGATTGGCTGACAGCCGTGGTATATCAGACCGTTTACCACGGGTATGACAAAACATGTATTTTTACTGCTCTAATTATGTTGGTAACCAGTTTATAATAGCAATAAGGCACCTCAGGGGTTTGTGGTATATGGCCAATATAACACATCAAAGGGCTGTATCCAGGCACTCCGCTTTGCGTCTTGCATATGAACAGCCTTTAGCCGTGGTATATTGGTCATATACCACACCCCCTCGTGCCTTATTGCTTAAGTATAGACTGTGGTATGTGCTCCCTCTCTCTGTAAATAAACTGTTCCATGGGTGCCGTAGTATGGCCTCTGCCCTTAGCCTAAGTGTATGTGTATCTTCCGGAGCAGTCGAGATAAAGCAGAAGTCAAATTCCAGTTGGACCTTTGTGTACAATTAGAAAAATAAATCTTATTTTTCCTCTTTTTCACCTGTCTATACAGTAAAGCCTGTGGTGCCCAGGTGCAGTGTGCCTGTGGCGGTGACTGTTGGCACGTCCTCTGAGCTGCGCTGCCTAGAGAACGAGGGCTTCCCTGCCTCACAGTACCGCTGGTTCCGCAACAACGAGGAGCTTCCCCAGGACCCAAAGAGCAGCCCCAAGTTCATCAACTCCACCTACTCCATTAACGCTGACACAGGTGGTCTGGTAAGGAATCAATGGGACTGGGAGGTCGAAAGGACACTAGCTATATGATTATCAAGTTTAATGAGAAAGTAGATCCAACTGTTGGATGATGTTAGTACAAGAGAAAAGCTGTATGATCTATTGGGGTTGATTTTGGCGTTTTTCCCTGCAGAAATTCCGCAGGATGAGGAAGGAGGATGCGGGAGAGTATTTCTGCCAGGCAAAGAATGAAGCTGGACATGCACAGTGTCCCGCACAGCTGATGGACGTCTGTGAGTAGGCCATGCTGTACTAAATACCCAACTGACATTCTTACCGCGACTATGTATTATGGCTAAATATGTCAGTGTGTCATACCGCTGCCACACTGAACATACCATTGTGCGTTACCAAACCTGCTTGTGAGTCATATGCATCTACTCTAGTGCACATAAATCATAGTGGTTGACATGGAAATGCATTCCAAGGTCATTCCTTTAAGTCAGGGTTCCCAAACTTTATCATATTATATTAGAAATATTATATCTGATTGGGCTTCTTGCAGTCCACAAATTATTTGTAATTATGTTCCGGCACCCTGACCGTCCGCTCAAGAATATAAATTGTCCCGTGGCTGAATCTAGTTGATGATCTCTGCTTTAAGTTGTTTCAATTTGGGTTCATGTCACCCAGATCTCATCTCAAAATGCCCTGCTTGTATTTTCAGATGATGTCGACATAGTGGGGATTTTTCTGAAGGTGTTGGCGGCATTGGCCGGATTCACTATTGTGATGGTGGGGGTTTATCATGCACACAAACATGGCTGCTTTTCCTCCGGCAAGGATCACACAGGAACCAAGTGAGTAGGGCTATGTAGTTTCAAGTTTCAATGTTTATTTGCCACATGCACAGGATACAACAGGTGTAAAAGAGTACAGTGAAATTCTTACCTTGAGTGCTCATTCCAACAATGCAGTGATAATAATAGTAATATAGATAATAACCCAAGTACGATATAGGTTGAATGTACTGTACAGGGCTTTTAAAGCTGGACCAGTTTAATAGTGACATGCTATGTGCTGTGAATTGCTTAGTAAGTCTTTGTGTGGACATTAAGGATTTTTTTGCGTGTGTGTTTTAGCTACAAATCGCCAGCAGCAGATGATGGTGTTGAATATGCCGAAGCAGATGAGGTGAATAAAATTCACTTAATTCTGTTTTTCTATTCTATATTATTATTGAGCTAAAATGTAATCACATTGTATTAATCAAAATGGCAAACATAAATAAATATCAACAGCAGGTGGATGTATTTTTTTGATAATTGATATTCCCATTTCCATCAGGGTCACTTCCGGCACAAATCATCATTTATAATTTGAAATCTGAGATAGAAGACCGTCAAGAGGGGAAACACTTAAGAGGAGACACACTGAAGAGGAGACACACTGAAGAGGAGACACACTGAAGTCAAAAGTGCATCAAATCCCATAATAAGGCTTTGTGTGAGAAATTTAAGCTGTAACATTGCACATTCTTTTTTGGTGCGCATCAACAATTAGCTTACCAAAGTTATCATCTTGAAAAAGATCAATCATTATTTCAAAATTTCTGAAAGGCAATTGCAACGTTATGTCCCTGTTAGTACACTGTTTTTTTTTTGTAGCACAAATATGTTTTGTCCTCAGTCGTTACTGTAACTACAACTACAGTACGATTTTAACATTTGACATTTGAACTTCCACCAACATGTTCATCTAAACTGATGCTGGAACATTCCCCCATACTGTTTTTGGACAATGATTTTTGACTTCCAAACATTTCTACAAAATATACCAAACCTGTTTTACAAAAACAGCCTTGCATAGCCTCTGAATGCAAGATGGACTGGTTTATGTTATTATGAAGGAAGGTTGTGTCAATATATTTGTGAATATATACACTACCGTTCAAAGGTTTGGGGTCACTTAGAAATGTTCTTGTTTTTGAAAGAAAAGCAAATTTTTTGTCCATTAAAATAACATCAAATTGATCAGAAATACAGTGTAGACATTGTTAATGTTGTAAATGACTATTTTAGCTGGAAACAGCTGATTAAATTTTTTTTTGAATATCTACATAGGCATACAAAGGCCCATTATCAGCAACCATCACTTCTGTGTTCCAATGACACGTTGTGTTAGCTAATCCAAGTTGATCATTTTAAGGCTAATTGATCATTAGAAAACTATTTTGCAATTATGTTAGCACAGCTGAAAACTGTTCTGATTAAAGAAGCAATAAAACTGTCCTTCTTTAGACTAGTTGAGTATCTGGAGCATCAGCATTTGTGGGTTCGATTACAGGCTCAAAGTGGCTAGAAACAAAAAACTTTCTTCTGAAACTCGTCAGTCTATTCTTGTTCTGAGAAATAAAGGCTATCCATTTGAGAAATTGTCAAGAACCTGAAGATCTCGTACAACGCTGTGTGCTAGCCCCTTCACAGAACAGCGCAAATTGCCTCTAACCAGAATAGAAAGAGGAGTGGGTGTCCCCGGTGCACAACTTAGCAAGAGGACAAGTACAGTGTCTAGTTTGAGAAACGGACGCCTCACAAGTCCTCAACTGGCCGCTTCATTAAATAGTACCTGCAAAACACCAGTCTCAACGTCAACAGTGAAGAGGCGACTTCAGGATGCTGGCCTTCTAGGCAGAGTTGCAAAGAAAAAGCCATTTCTCAGACTGGCCAATAAAAAGAAAAGCTTAAGATGGGCAAAAGAACACAAACACTGGACAGAGGACAGAAAGTTATTTGTTTCTGGCCAATTTGAGGCTGTAATCGAACCCACAAATGCTAATGCTACAGATACTCAACTAGTCTAAAGAAGGCCAGTTTTATTGCTTTAATCAGCACAACAGTTTTCAACTGTGCTAACATAACCATTTTGCAATTTTCTAATGATCAATTAGCCTTTTAAAATGATAAACTTGGATTAGCTAACACAACATGCCATTGGAACACAGGAGTGATGGTTGCTGATAATGGGCCTCTGTATGACTATGTAGATATTACATAAACAAACCTGCCATTTCCAGCTACAATAGTCATTTATAACATTAACAATGTCTACACTGTATTTCTAATCAATTTGATGTTATTTTAATGGTTAATTTTTTTGTGCTTTTCTTTCAAAAACAAGGACATTTCCACGTGTCCCCAAACTTTTGAACGGTAGTGTACATACAGTCAGTGAGTGGGGCATCTATAAAAAGCTGATAATCTGTTACATGCAGAGTCAACGGGCACAATGAAACAGTCTGTTGTGCTTAATAAAGCCAACTAACTTTATTCTCTGCGTTCAGAATAACAAAGAAACATATTACAGTTATACAGTATAATCCCAGTATAATACTGCAATTTAAGATGTATTATTATGAGTATATTATCAAGTAATTATGATTTTTTTTCAGAGTGCCGTTTCTGTTTATAAGTGACCTTCTGTGCTTACTAATGACCTACTTTATGAATATTGGACATATTGTCCAGTTTTGACTCACAATTAACTGTATTTTCTTTATGGATACAATATACAATATTAATGGATGTACAGGCAATACAACTTTGTTAGAAAAAAATGTCTACACATACATTTTTATCAGTAACAATACATCATAAGTATTAAACAATGTTTCAAATTGAAATTGTTAAAAATGACTTTTTGAAACATTATTGATATAGTTATTTTTTCATTTGTATTCTTTGTTTATAAAATAACACTACTCAGGAACTGTTGTAAAATGTTAATTGTTCATTCGTTGTAGTGCAAGAAATGGATACTGTTATATGCTTACTTCATTTTGTCAATAAAGACATAACATAAGTAACTGTATTTACTGTATTGTTGGGACTTTTTATTTGCAATTGACTACAGAAGAGTTGAACCTTTATTTTGAAAAATAATGCCGTCAACCAGACAACCCCGGAAGTGCAAAAACATAGGAAATGATCGCTTGCAACATTATGCTATTTCAGGAAAGATACAATTCAACAATTCAGTTCGAATAACATTCTGAAGGAAACAATCAAGACTCACCACATTGTTAATCGGTTTCGATGAATGACGGATACATCTTGAGTTCGAGGGAAACGCAACATTCTTCAGTGTTTGCAGATATCACCATGCTTTGTAGTATTTAGGCTATTTATTTAATCTATAGGGATACGAAGATATGGTGCTGTATGTGCATTTGAATTGAATTTGAGAAGAGATATAAAGGTAAAATAACGCTTACATTTGCATATTTTTCGAGACCTCTCGGGAAATACTACCTTCTGTGATCATTTCTGGTAACAAACAAGTTGGTGTTTTTGCACTTTCCGTCATTTCGAATGAACTACTGAATTTACTTTTGTAAGAAATAGGGCACTGAAAGTGTCACCTACATTGGTCTTTAAAGATCTGTTCATGTTCAGATCCGATAAATCTTAACCTTGTTCATAAAACGGCACAGAAAAGAACACAAGCATGAGTTTCTTCAGTTTTGGCCAAAGTGCAGAAATTGATGTAGTTCTGACTGATGCTGAGACGAGAAAGAAGGCTGAACATAAGACTGAAGATGGGAAGAAGGACAAATATTTCCTATTTTATGACGGGGAGACTGTGTCTGGAAAGATCAACGTTACACTGAAGAACCCTAGGAAAAGACTGGAACATCAAGGGATCAAAATCGAATTTGTAGGCCAAATTGGTGAGTATACATCTTAGTTTAATGTCGAGACATCTATTCCAAAATGAATCATAATAAATGCAATGGCCCCTTTTCTGTTGGACTTTTTGATCAACAACAGTAGTGTCATATGTGCCAATATCCCTAGATGCATTCTTCTATGAGGGAGTGATTCTATTGCGATGTGTATACCTGTCCTTTCTTCACAGAGCTGTACTACGACAGAGGAAACCATCATGAGTTTGTCTCCTTGGTGAAAGATCTGGCAAGGCCTGGGGAGCTTACTCAGTCACAGACCTTTGATTTTGAGTTCACCCATGTTGAGAAGCCCTATGAGACCTACACAGGCCAGAATGTGAAGCTGCGGTAAGGAAACATGCAGCCTGAACATTCTCTGCCAAAATAACTATTACTTTATGGCTCACTCTTTAACCCAAGTTCACCTTTGACCTGTCAGTCATGTGCCTAGCACTACTTCCTCATCAAGAGTAATGTTTGTGTGCTTCACATGCTCAAATGTATTGCATTACACACACAAATCATAATTACTGGTTATGATAATGACTCTTCTTTTATAGCCTCAGGATGCAATGAGGATATGTTGTTGGATAACATCTGAGATTACAGCAGATTTGCTCAGTGTCTGTTGGTTGTACTTGCAGGTATTTTCTGCGTGCTACGGTGAGCAGGAGACTGAATGACATCAGTAAAGAGATGGATATCGTGGTGCACACACTCAGCACTTACCCAGAGCTCAACTCATCAATAAAAATGGAAGTTGGGATTGAAGACTGTCTCCACATTGAGTTTGAGTACAACAAATCCAAGTAAGGGTGAAATAGATTTTTAAAAATCACATCCTCAGTCACCTAATTAAAAAAAACTCAATTTACAAAATAACAAAATGCCACCCTATAGTCACAGGAACATGCAGAAACCATTGTAGTTTAGAACCTTTCCTTTGACTATGTATTGTCTTTTTGTGTTATAGCAGCCCTGTGACGATCTCTCCTGTCCTCTACAGGTACCACCTGAAAGACGTAATTGTGGGTAAGATCTACTTCCTGCTGGTGCGGATTAAGATAAAGCACATGGAGATTGACATCATCAAACGGGAGACAACTGGCACCGGTCCTAGTGTATACCATGAAAATGACACCATCGCCAAATATGAGATCATGGATGGGGCTCCCGTCCGAGGTAAAGGATATAGTGAAGTGGATTGTATGCTTTTGAAAATGGCAATGCTCAACTACCCATCAGGTCTGACTGAGTGTTTTTATTATGTTTAAGGAGAGTCAATTCCAATCCGGTTGTTTCTGGCTGGCTATGAGATGACTCCCACCATGCGAGACATTAATAAGAAGTTCTCTGTGCGTTACTACCTTAACTTGGTGCTGATTGATGAGGAGGAGAGACGCTACTTCAAACAGCAGGTATGGAACAGGGGCTTCTGATGGGTCATTGTTAGCAGTGATCCCAGATAAAATGATGTGCCCTTAGAGGGAATTTATCAGGCGTCAGGTTCAACATGGTGTATCCACTGTGCTGCACTTTTTATATATTGCATTCCTATCTAGCATTAAATGTTTCCCTATGGAAATTATTTAATGATTAAGACAATGAGCTCAAGACCACTTCCTTCTCCAGGAAATCACACTGTGGAGGAAAGGGGATGTGGTGAGGAAGAGCATGTCGAGCCAGGCCACCATCGGAGCCCAGCGGTTCGAGGGCTCAGCCAGTTCAGAGAGTGCTCTGGAGAAGGCGGCGAGGGAGGACAGCG
The DNA here is from genome assembly GCF_018296145.1 of Oncorhynchus tshawytscha. Lineage (NCBI taxonomy): Eukaryota > Metazoa > Chordata > Actinopteri > Salmoniformes > Salmonidae > Oncorhynchus > Oncorhynchus tshawytscha. The sequence goes on from NC_056441.1 coordinate 67,660,067, forward strand.
GCTAAAGCTCATCTCCTCACAGAAGGAAAAGTAGTGGGGGCACCTGTCAGCTCACATGATCACTGATAAAGTAGCCCTGTTTATTAGGGCTGCTGAATAAAGGGATAAAGGAAGAATTAAGGGAAGACTGTAGGTAAACACCTGAACAATGAAAAAGAAGCCTGCATGAGGCATTTACAGGGGCCTAAAATTCCGCTGCAGGTCAACTCCCTCAACACACATATCCAGTGAAAGCAAAGCCGGCCACTTGTTTAGATCTCCCCCTGTGCGTGATACCCTAAAATATTATACTCGGTCTTCTTCAAATGATCAACTTTCTTCGTCAAAGTATATTTCTAGCTTTAGCTTTATATGTGAATGGATTCTAACTCCGTATACAAACCTCTTGTCATAGGGAGTTGAAGACCTGACTAACAGCGATGCATTTTGAAAACATTCCATACCCAGTCAAATGTATTCCTGACATTTTGATGTGGTCTGTCATAATGAAATCTGAAATTCTAACTTTGCACTGATTATATGTATCCATTGCTCCTCCACATACACATGCTCTCAGTCCTTGTGTAATGATTGCACAGTGAGATCATTGGAAGGTTTCTATTGCATTGTAAGTTGTCTAATTTCTTTGTTGAGTGAGAGGGCTGGATAAATTATTACTTACCCATTAATTTGTAAATCCTTCAAATAAGAGCCATTGAATCTCTCACCCTCTTATGCCGTTAAACCGTCATACAGTGAATAGCATTCAGACGGTGCCACAATATGACTATTATATTCACATGCTTTACCTAAGCATTCCAATAGTGTTAGGCAGGGATTTTAAGTGCTTGTATTTGAGGTCTGAAATTAAGGAGTCTTCTGTATCTTCCATGTTAGAGACTTGAAATGTTGTGCCTAAGTGTATCAATCTAGCAAATGAAATTCTGTTGCCTCAATATGTTTAACACATCTTTTAGCCTGAGGTTTTCCTGTATTTTTTGTGCTCTGCAAATTGCTAATCTATAGCCCCTTTCCCCAAAACTGAAATACATTTGCCAAATGCCTTGTTATCCACAGACACGTTTTGGTATATAAATAAGTTAATGTGTGCACCTGATAAATATTTGACTGATGGAATGATTGATTGCCTTTACTCTTGGAAATGAAAATTCTGCATGTTTAGACTGAAATTATCCAATTTAGACAGTGAAGGCAAACACATGAACTGTCAATAATACCTCTTTAATATTAAAAATAAACTCCAGGCTGTCTCTTGACAAACACAGAAACCTTGAGAAAATTTCCATGTAATACAAGCATAATGGTTCAATAGATCTCACCTACAGTAAACATATTAGCAGCAGCATCATCATACACAAGACAGGAAAACTTCTCTCCAGGTCATCTTGTCAAAATCTTCACAGTGGGTCATTGTCCTCCAAACTCAGGACAAATTCAAATTCCTCTGAGTGAAAAAAATTAAAAAGGTATGATTTTACTTACACAAAAGCTTTGTAAACCATGATGTGGCAATTTGACAACCATATTACTCAGTGTCACTGATCTCCACGTACCAGTGGTGAGGGGCTGGACAGACAGCCTGGCCCTGGTGAAGAGAGCCATGCCATTCAGGGACCCGCCTTTGACCTTGTGCTGCAGGTGGATCTTCTTCAACTCAGACAGAGGAATGAAGCGCTTCAACATCCTCTCAAACTGGACATCAACCTGGCAGTCAAACATGAAACAAGCCAGCAGAGCACTGGTACAGTTTAAATTGGATTGCGATAAAAAGCCTGTTACATACCAGTGATGTATCTTGATCTCACGCCATTTGGAACACAAACAAATGTGAACATGAAACCATTCATACCATACTCCATTTGGGGTTGTCTGCCTTGCTGGAGGCGTCGTAATGGACATCTTTCTTGTCAAACTGAGTGTGGTCCACATAGGACTCCTTTACAATCTGGAAAAGAGAAAGCAGGTGAGAGGCACCATACCTGACACACAGTGTATATTACCAACAGAAATAAGAACAGGCTCACCTTCATAACTCCAGCTATTCCAGGCTCCTTGCAGTTGCTGTGGTAGAAGAATGCATGCTGCCCCTCTTTCATGTCTCGCATGAAGTTACGGGCTTGGTAGTTCCGAACACCATCCCAACACCCAGTTTGGTTGGGAAGAGTCTTCAGATCTTCGATCCCAAACTGTGACATAGTAATAAATAAGCCATAACGACCCATAGGACAGGAGCCCATCTCTTGTTTCTGTATATTGTTAGGCAGCTTGATGTATAAGTATACACCCAGAATAGGATGCTAGTCTGTCACAGGGAATTACTCCCAATCCATTCCATTTATGCTGAAATTTAAACAGATGCATTGGGTTCCATTTTTTGAACCCCCAACCTTCCAATCTAAGGTTGGACACATTAACCACAAAGCCTCTGAGTTGGTAACAATTGTGACATGGAATAGCCTAGATATCATTTATCCTGAACAAGACATCACTATTGAGCAACAACAGGTCTTGACACAGATGACACCATCCTATTATTAAGCAGAATAGAATACCTTGACATCTATGCCATTTTCCAAGCGGCTCTCTGGCTCTGACTTCATCAGCCAGTGACAATACTGTGGTCGTTCAGGTGATTTTTTTGCCTTTGAACTCTCCTGTTTTCCAGTCTTTCCGGAACCTTTCCTCTTCCCCCTGACTGCCTGACCAACCTCCAATGGGGAGTCCTCACTGTGGGCATTAGTTTTTGTCTCTTCATCGTTACCTGGGTAATACATTCACTTATTAATAGCCATTCTAAAATCAAATCATTGTGGTAGTAAAGTGAGTGTGAAACAGTGTCAGGGATGTTGAAAAACCTTGCAATGGCATGTCATTCAGTGCACATAAATCTTTTACTTACTGGATTGTAGTGTTCTTGTGGTTCCACGGGTTCTCATTTTAGGTGCCATGCCTGAGAGATGAAGCAATAGTGGTTGGCTTGGAAGAACTAGAATCTTCAAGTCCCATTCCAATAATATCTAACCATTGGTGCGTGACAGTAGGTGACATTTGATTTACAATTTTAAAAAATAACGTGTTTCATTAAATCAGTTAATTATGCGAAGGGTTGCATTGTTACTTACTGGTACGTTATAAAGATGCAAATCGAAGTGGTCGGAACCATAAAACTCAGAACGCTGCAAAAAGAAGGACTGAATGACGAAGAACTCCCGCGCTAGTGGCTTACGTCAAAAGCATATGATGTAGAAACAATTCGCTTTAGTTTGTTTATCTGTTTAGGCCCCCTTAATGTATCTGGTTTAGGCAAGCAATTGACCTTAATGTATATTTCGGTGGTTAATTAAATAACGAGAAAAATGTGCCCTTTCCTGAAAAAGTATAGAAAAAAACTAAGCAAGCAACCCAATATAACAACTACACGTATCTTGCGTAATGGAACTACATTTCCCTACAGCAGCAGCGTGATATAACCAATAACCAACATGGCCATGGGGACGTTATCTAGAGTTGTCAGACTGAGTTCATGCATCGGCAGAAGTCGACGGTTAATATTTAACAGCGCACAGAGACGAGGAATAGCTTCGTGTATTGACCGTAAGCATTTTTGGTTTCCAAATCGTTGGTAGAGTAATTCCAGACTTGCACTACTAACCATCTGACGCGTTAGCTTAGTTGGGATGAGCTGAATAGCTATCTAAACTAGCTAACGTTAGCTGAGTACTGTAACGTAAACTCACCCCATTCCGTACAAATGTGCGCAACCGCGACATTCAAACGAGGCTACAAAGAAAACTAATGGGACTATGTTGACTTCAAAATCGGGGGTGTGAACTAGGTTTCTATTCATGCGTTGATCGACATGGTAATGGCTCTATAGTATTGGAGAAAAGTTGAAAAACTGACCCTCCGTTACATCGTGACGTGTCATGTCGTAACATTCACCACGCATAAAGCAACCTATTTCTGTCTTACAATCTCTCTCCACCTGGTGTAGCACTTCTCTAATCGTTTAAAAACAAGAAATGGACAGTGACGGGGGTAAGGGGGGATACCTAGTCATATTTTGCGTCGTCACTGTAAGCGATCACGACTCTCAAAAAAACTGTTTACTTCTGAGGATCACTTTAGCACCGTCCTAAAAACCAGATTCAAATTCGACACAAACCTTCAAATAGGTATGTAATCACACATTATATAAACTCTTTATAGTGTTTTATTTACATTTTAGAGGCGATAAGGTGATAAGTTGGACAGATCGAGTGAAAAAAGCAATTTTCCCACACAACATCTCTCCTTCTTACTATCACGCATTAGTTTCGCTTCCACACCCGCCATTTTTAAAAAGACCCGACGGGGCTCATTGCCTGCTTGAATCATGCAGAAACGGGCAGCGTTCAGGTCATGTCACTTATTTTGTTGGAAAGGGGAGAACGTGTGCTTTACAATGGTATTGACATTACAGTTGATCTGGAAGTATTACGTTTTTTAGGCGCTAAAATAAGGTCAATTGTACGGACCAATGCGATGTACACAATTGAGTGAGTTTACGTGTAACTGACTGCAGATAACGTTAGTGTTTTGTTTTTCATTGCCTAGTGTGCATTTTCCAGCAATGCATTCCTACTTAAGTACTAGCTAGTCATATTGACCACAGTTATTAACGACAGACAGTAACAACTAACGTTATACTACCTAAGTAGCAATGTAACCTCTGGTGGTCAAGTTGTACTCGATCCTTATTTTGAAGCCAAAGTAGTCGTGTTGATACAGTATTTAAAAAATATATATTTATTTAATGAAACCTGAAAATATTTTATTTTACACCATTATTTTCTTATTTTCAATGACGGCCTAACTGCCTGTTCAGGGGCCTTGTCAGCTCAGGGATTTGAACTTGCAACCTTTCGGTTACTAGTCCAACACTCTAACCACTAGGCTACCCTGCCGCCCCAAGACTTGTTAATTGTTTATTCCATGTGTAACTCTGTGTTGTCTGCTCACACTGCTATGCTTTATCTTGGCCAGGTCGCAGTTGCAAATGAGAACTTGTTCTCAACTGGCCTACCTGGTTAAATAAAGGTGAAATAAAAAAAAGAAGAAAAAAAAAGAGCTAGAACTGCAAGCATCCCTGTCAGAACCCATGACTTCACCAGTTGCGTTCTCTAAGCATGTGAAGAGAAACTCCTTGAGCATTTTGTATTTGTTGAAGCTCAGGTTGTTGCAGAAGGGCAGCACTTTCTCCAGGATCTTCTCTACTGTGCCCAGTGTCCATCTCCCCTCCTCCCTGGCCAGGACTTTAGCCTTGTTGTCTGCAGTGAACACCAACCCAAAGACCTCCGCGTCAAAGCCCAGCTGGAACATCAACACCTCCCCTGTTCCCTCAAGTCACTCAGCTGCATGTGTAACGGATGTGAAACGGCTAGCTTAGTTAGCGGTGGTGCGCGCTAAATAGCGTTTCAATCGGTGACGTCACTTGCTCTGAGACCTTGAAGTAGTAGTTCCCCTTGCTCTGCAAGGGCTGCGGCTTTTGTGGAGCGATGGGTAACGATGCTTCGTGGGTGACTGTTGTTGTTGTGTGCAGAGGGTCCCTGGTTCGCGCCCGGGTATGGGCGAGGGGGCGGTCTAAAGTTATACTGTTACACATGTCCACTTGGGTCCAACCATTGTGTATAGTTGGTGTTTTAGGACAATTTGTGGAAGGGCGTCATTGAAGAGTTTGCGTGAGAATAATGTTATAAGGTCTTGCAGGTCCAGTGGTCCCTCTTCTCCATTGTTGACAGCACCAAACTGCTTCTCATTGCCAACTCTTAATTTCTTCACTTTAAACATGTCTGGTATAAGGCCCTGTTTTCTGTTCATAACTGACATAAAGTAATCATTGCTGTAGCAACTCCTCATCAAACAAGATTTTCAAATTGTTTTTGTGTTGATGTATTTTAACCATATGAATTTTGAGATTGCATGCTGGTGAACAGGCAGGCCTGCTTGAGGACAGCCACTTGATTCGTATTGGTCAGCCATGGCTCCTTTCGACCTCTCTGAGGCAGGGGTGTGTGTACTATGCCCCTGTCTTTTTTATTTCACCTTTATTTAACCAGGTAGGCCAGTTGTAAATGGGAACTTGTTCTCAACTGCGACCTGGCCAAGATAAAGCAAAGCAGTGCGACAAAAACAACACAGAGTTACACATAAACAACACAATAGGAAAATCTGTATACAGTGTGTGTCAATGTAGAAGAGTAGGGCGGTAAAGCAATAAATAGGCCATGGAGGCAAAATAATTACAATTTCGCATTAATACTGGAGTGATAGATGTGCAGATGATGATGTGCAAGTAGAGATACTGGGATGCAAAAGAGCAAGAGGATAAGTAACAATATAGGAATATTTACAGATTGTCTGTGTACAGGAAAAGTAATCGGTAAGCTGCTCTGACAGCTGATGCTTAAAGTTAGAGAGGGAGATATGTCTCCAGCTTCATTGAATTTTGAAATTTGTTCTAGTCATTTTTTATTTTTATTTCACCTTTATTTAACCAGGTAGGCCAGTTGAGAACAAGTTCTCATTTGCAACTGCGACCTGGCCAAGATAAAGCATAGCAGTGTGAGCAGACAACACAGAGTTACACATGGAATAAACAATTAACAAGTCAATAACACAGTAGAAAACAAAGGGGGGAGTCTATATACAATGTGTGCAAAAGGCATGAGGAGGTAGGCGAATAATTACAATTTTGCAGATTAACACTGGAGTGATAAATGATCAGATGGTCATGTACAGGTAGAGATATTGGTGTGCAAAAGAGCAAGTAAATAAATAAAAACAGTATGGGGATGAGGTAGGTGAAAATGGGTGGGCTATTTACCAATCGACTATGTACAGCAGCAGCGATCGGTTAGCTGCTCAGATAGCTGATGTTTGAAGTTGGTGAGGGAGATAAAAGTCTCCAACTTCAGCGATTTTTTGCAATTCGTTCCAGTCACAGGCAGCAGAGTACTGGAACGAAAGGCGGCCAAATGAGGTGTTGGCTTTAGGGATGATCAGTGAGATACACCTGCTGGAGCGCGTGCTACGGATGGGTGTTGCCATCGTGACCAGTGAACTGAGATAAGGCGGAGCTTTACCTAGCATGGACTTGTAGATGACCTGGAGCCAGTGGGTCTGGCGACGAATATGTAACGAGGGCCAGCCGACCAGAGCATACAGGTCGCAGTGGTGGGTGGTATAAGGTGCTTTAGTGACAAAACGGATGGCACTGTGATAAACTGCATCCAGTTTGCTGAGCAGAGTGTTGGAAGCCATTTTGTAGATGACATCGCCGAAGTCGAGGATCGGAAGGATAGTCAGTTTTACTAGGGTAAGCTTGGCGGCGTGAGTGAAGGAGGCTTTGTTGCGGAATAGAAAGCCGACTCTTGATTTGATTTTCGATTGGAGATGTTTGATATGAGTCTGGAAGGAGAGTTTGCAGTCTAGCCAGACACCTAGGTACTTATAGATGTCCACATATTCAAGGTCGGAACCATCCAGGGTGGTGATGCTAGTCGGGCATGCGGGTGCAGGCAGCGATCGGTTGAAAAGCATGCATTTGGTTTTACTAGCATTTAAGAGCAGTTGGAGGCCACGGAAGGAGTGTTGTATGGCATTGAAGCTTGTTTGGAGGTTAGATAGCACAGTGTCCAATGACGGGCCGAAAGTATATAGAATGGTGTCGTCTGCGTAGAGGTGGATCAGGGAATCGCCCGCAGCAAGAGCAACATCATTGATATATACAGAGAAAAGAGTCGGCCCGAGAATTGAACCCTGTGGCACCCCCATAGAGACTGCCAGAGGACCGGACAGCATGCCCTCCGATTTGACACACTGAACTCTGTCTGCAAAGTAATTGGTGAACCAGGCAAGGCAGTCATCCGAAAAACCGAGGCTACTGAGTCTGCCGATAAGAATATGGTGATTGACAGAGTCGAAAGCCTTGGCAAGGTCAATGAAGACGGCTGCACAGTACTGTCTTTTATCGATGGCGGTTATGATATCGTTTAGTACCTTGAGTGTTGCTGAGGTGCACCCGTGACCGGCTCGGAAACCAGATTGCACAGTGGAGAAGGTACGGTGGGATTCGAGATGGTCAGTGACCTGTTTGTTGACTTGGCTTTCGAAGACCTTAGATAGGCTGGACAGGATGGATATAGGTCTGTAACAGTTTGGGTCCAGGGTGTCTCCCCCTTTGAAGAGGGGGATGACTGCGGCAGCTTTCCAATCCTTGGGGATCTCAGACGATATGAAAGAGAGGTTGAACAGGCTGGTAATAGGGGTTGCGACAATGGCGGCGGAAAGTTTCAGAAATAGGGGGTCCAGATTGTCAAGCCCAGCTGATTTGTACGGGTCCAGGTTTTGCAGCTCTTTCAGAACATCTGCTATCTGGATTTGGGTAAAGGAGAACCTGGAGAGGCTTGGGCGAGGAGCTGCCGGGGGGGCAGAGCTGTTGGCCGAGGTTGGAGTAGCCAGGCGGAAGGCATGGCCAGCCGTTGAGAAATGCTTATTGAAGTTTTCGATAATCATAGTCATTGGCAGCAGAGAACTGGAATGAAAGACGGCCAAAGCAAATGTTGGCTTTGGGGGTGATCAGTGAAATATACCTGCTTTAGCGTGTGCTACGGGTGGGTGTTGCTATGGTGACCAGTGAGCTGAGATAAGGCAGGGCTTTACCTAGCATAGACTTATAGATGACCTGGAGCCAGTGGGTTTGGTGATAAATATGTAGTGAGGGCCAGCCAACGTGAGCATACAGGTCACAGTGGTGGGTAGTATATGGGGCTTTGCTGACAACTGATGGCACTGTGATAGACTACATCCAGTTTACTGAGTAGAGTGTTGGAGGCTATTTTGTAAATGACATTGCCGAAGTCAAGGATCGGTAGGATAGTCAGTTTTACGAGGGTATGTTTGGCAGCATGAGTGAAGGAGGCTTTGTTGCGAAATAGGAAGTCGATTCTAGATTTAATTTAGGATTGGAGATGCTTAATGTGACTCTGGAAGGAGAGTTTACAGTCTAACCAGACACCTAGGTATGTATTTTTCCACATATTCTAAGTCAGAACCGTCCAGAGTAGTGATGCTAGTCAGGTGGGAGGGTGCGGGCAGCAATCGGTTGAAGAGCATGCACTTAGTTTTACTTGCATTTAAAAGCAGTTGGAGGCCTCGGAAGGAGTTTTGTATGGCATTGAAGCTTGTTTTGAGGTTTGTTAGCACAGTGTCCAAAGAAGGGCCAGATGTATACAGAATGGTGTCGTCTGGGTAGAGGTGGATCAGAGAATCACCAGCAACAAGAGCGACATCCTTGATATACAGTGGGGCAAAAAAGTATTTAGTCAGCCACCAATTGTGCAAGTTCTCCCACTTAAAAAGATGAGAGGCCTGTAATATTCGTCATAGGTACACTTCAACTATGACAGACAAAATGAGGGAAAAAAATCCAGGAAATCACATTGTAGGATTTTTAATGAATTTATTTGCAAATTATGGTGGAAAATAAGTATTTGGTCAATAACAAACAAGCAAGATTTCTGGCTCTCACAGACCTGTAACTTCTTCTTTAAGAGGCTCCTCTGTCCTCCACTCGTTACCTGTATTAATGGCACCTGTTTGAACTTGTTATCAGTTTAAAAGACAGCTGTCCACAACCTCAAACAGTCACACTCCAAACTCCACTATGGCCAAGACCAAAGAGCTGTCAAAGGACACCAGAAACAAAATTGTAGACCTGCACCAGGCTGGGAAGACTGAATCTGCAATAGGTAAGCAGCTTGGTTTGAAGAAATCAACTGTGGGAGCAATTATTAGGAAATGGAAGACATACAATACCACTAATAATCTCCCTCGATCTGGGGCTCCACGCAAGATCACACCCAGTGGGGTCAAAATGATCACAAGAACGGTGAGCAAAAATCCCAGAACCACACGGGGGGACCTAGTGAATGACCTGCAGAGAGCTGGGACCAAGGTAACAAAGCCTACCATCAGTAACACACTACGCCGCCAGGGACTCAAATCCTGCAGTGCCAGACGTGTCCCCCTGGTTAAGCCAGTACATGTCCAGGCCCATCTGAAGTTTGCTAGAGAGCAAACTTTGGATGATTTGGATGATCCAGAATAAGATTGGGAGAATGTCATATGGTCAGATGAAACTAAAATAGAACTTTTTGGTAAAAACTCAACTCGTTGTGTTTGGAGGACATAGAATGCTGAGTTGCATCCAAAGAACACCATACCTACTGTGAAGCATGGGGGTGGAAACATCATGCTTTGGGGCTGTTTTTCTGCAAAGGGACCAGGACGACTGATCCGTGTAAAGGAAAGAATGAATGGGGCCATATATCGTGAGATTTTGAGTGAAAACCTCCTTCCATCAGCAAGGGCATTGAAGATGAAACGTGGCTGGGTCTTTCAGCATGACAATGATCCCAAACACACCGCCCGGGCAACGAAGGAGTGGCTTCGTAAGAAGCATTTCAAGGTCCTGGAGTGGCCTAGCCAGTCTCCAGATCTCAACCCCATAGAAAATCTTTGGAGGGAGTTGAAAGTCCGTGTTGCCCAGCAACAGCCCCAAAACATCACTGCTCTAGAGGAGATCTGCATGGAGGAATGGGCCAAAATACCAGCAACAGTGTGTGAAAACCTTGTGAAGACTTACAGAAAACATTTGACCTCTGTCATTGCCAACAAAGGGCATATAACAAAGTATTGAGATACTTTTGTTATTGACCAAATACTTATTTTCCACCATAATTTGCAAATAAATTCATTAAAAATCCTACAATGTTTTCTGAAGATGTCGTTCCCAAATGTTTTCTGAAGATGTCGTTCCCATAGCAACGATTAAAACATTCCCTAACCAGAAACCGTGGATTGATGGCAGCATTCGTGTGAAACTGAAAGCGCGAACCACTGCTTTTAATCAGGGCAAGGTGTCTGGTGACATGACTGAATACAAACAGTGCAGCTATTCCCTCCGCAAGGCTATTAAAAAAGCTAAGCGTCAGTACAGAGACAAAGTAGAATCTCAATTCAACGGCTCAGACACAAGAGGTATGTGGCAGGGTCTACAGTCAATCACGGACTACAGGAAGAAATCCAGCCCAGTCACGGACCAGGATGTCTTGCTCCCAGGCAGACTAAATCACTTTTTTGCCCGCTTTGAGGACAATACAGTGCCACTGACACGGCCTGCAATGAAAACATGCGGTCTCTCCTTCACTGCAGCCGAGGTGAGTAAGACATTTAAACGTGTTAACCCTCGCAAGGCTGCAGGCCCAGACGGCATCCCCAGCCGCGCCCTCAGAGCATGCGCAGACCAGCTGGCCGGTGTGTTTACGGACATATTCAATCAATCCCTATACCAGTCTGCTGTTCCCACATGCTTCAAGCTGGCCACCATTGTTCCTGTTCCCAAGAAAGCTAAGGTAACTGAGCTAAACGACTACCGCCCCGTAGCACTCACATCCGTCATCATGAAGTGCTTTGAGAGACTAGTCAAGGACCATATCACCTCCACCCTACCTGACACCCTAGACCCACTCCAATTTGCTTACCGCCCAAATAGGTCCACAGACGATGCAATCTCAACCACACTGCACACTGCCCTAACCCATCTGGACAAGAGGAATACCTATGTGAGAATGCTGTTCATCGACTACAGCTCGGCATTCAACACCATAGTACCCTCCAAGCTCGTCATCAAGCTCGAGACCCTGGGTCTCGACCCCGCCCTGTGCAACTGGGTACTGGACTTCCTGACGGGCCGCCCCCAGGTGGTGAGGGTAGGCAACAACATCTCCTCCCCGCTGATCCTCAACACTGGGGCCCCACAAGGGTGCGTTCTGAGCCCTCTCCTGTACTCCCTGTTCACCCACGACTGCGTGGCCACGCACGCCTCCAACTCAATCATCAAGTTTGCGGACGACACAACAGTGGTAGGCTTGATTACCAACAACGACGAGACGGCCTACAGGGAGGAGGTGAGGGCCCTCGGAGTGTGGTGTCAGGAAAATAACCTCACACTCAACGTCAACAAAACTAAGGAGATGATTGTGGACTTCAGGAAACAGCAGAGGGAACACCCCCCTATCCACATCGATGGAACAGTAGTGGAGAGGGTAGCAAGTTTTAAGTTCCTCGGCATACACATCACAGACAAACTGAATTGGTCCACTCACACAGACAGCATCGTGAAGAAGGCGCAGCAGCGCCTCTTCAACCTCAGGAGGCTGAAGAAATTTGGCTTGTCACCAAAAGCACTCACAAACTTCTACAGATGCACAATCGAGAGCATCCTGTCGGGCTGTATCACCGCCTGGTATGGCAACTGCTCCGCCCTCAACCGTAAGGCTCTCCAGAGGGTAGTGAGGTCTGCACAACGCATCACCGGGGGCAAACTACCTGCCCTCCAGGACACCTACACCACCCGATGTTACAGGAAGGCCATAAAGATCATCAAGGACATCAACCACCCGAGCCACTGCCTTTTCACCCCGCTATCATCCAGAAGGTGAGGTCAGTACAGGTGCATCAAAGCTGGGACCGAGAGACTGAAAAACAGCTTCTATCTCAAGGCCATCAGACTGTTAAACAGCCACCACTAACATTGAGTGGCTGCTGCCAACACACTGACACTGACTCAACTCCAGCCACTTTAATAATGGGAATGGATGGGAAATGATGTAAATATATCACTAGCCACTTTAAACAATGCTACCTTATATAATGTTTACATACCCTACATTATTCATCTCATATGCATACGTATATACTGTACTCTATATCATCGACTGCATCCTTATGTAATACATGTATCACTAGCCACTAACTATGCCACTTTGTTTACATACTCATCTCATATGTATATACTGTACTCGATTTCAGCTACTGTATCTTGCCTATGCTGCTCTGTACCATCACTCATTCATATATCCTTATGTACATATTCTTTATCCCCTTACACTGTGTATAAGACAGTAGTTTTGGAATTGTTAGTTAGATTACTTGTTGGTTATTACTGCATTGTCGGAACTAGAAGCACAAGCATTTCGCTACACTCGCATTAACATTGCTAACCATGTATATGTGACAAATAAAATTTGATTTGATACAATGTGATATTCTGGATTTTATTTTCTCATTTTGTCTGTCATAGTTGAAGTGTACCTATGATGAAAATTACAGGCCTCATCTTAAGTGGGAGAACTTGCACAATTGGTGGCTGACTAAATACTTTTTTGCCCCACTGTATATAGAGAAAAGAGTCTGCCCGAGAATTGAACCCTGTGGCACACCCATAGACTGCTATAGGTCCGGACAACAGGCCCTCTGATTTGACACACTGAACTCTTTGAGAAATAGTTGGTGAACCAGGCGAGGCAGTAATTTGAGAAGCAGTCTTGAGGTGGGCTTCAGTCCCAGGGTTGCCATCTACAGCTAAAAAAAAAAAAAAAAAAAATTCAGCAAGAGACAAGTTGCTACATTTATACAATACAACCTTTTTCCATAACGTTATCGAGCCAATTAAGAAGGAATATCTTAGTAACTTTTATAACGACGTTTGAAGCAAAATTAGTCATAATAATTAGAGGTCGACCGATTTATGATTTTTCAACACCAATACCGATTATTGGAGGGCCAAAAAAGCCAATACCGATTAATCGGACGATTTAAAACATTTATTTGTAATAATGACAATTACAACAATACTGAATGAACACTTATTTTAACTTAATATAATACATCAATAAAATCAATTTAGCCTCAAATAATGAAACATGTCCAATTTGGTTTAAATAATGCAAAAACCAAAGTGTTGGAGAAGAAAGTAAAAGTGCAATATGTGCCATGTAAGAAAGCTAACTTTTAAGTTCCTTGCTCAGAACATGAGAACATATGAAAGCTGGTGGTCCCTTTTAACATGAGTCTTCAATATTCCCAGGTAAGAAGTTTTAGGTTGTAGTTATTATAGGAATTATAGGACTATTTCCCTCTATACCATTTGCATTTCATTAACCTTTGACTATTGAATGTTCTTATAGGAACTTTAGTATTGCCAGTGTAACAGTATAGCTTCCGTCCCTCTCCTCGCTCGTCCCTGGGCTCGAACCAGGAACACAACGACAACAGCCACCCTCGAAGCAGCGTTACCCATGCAGAGCAAGGGAAACAACCACTGCAAGTCTCGGAGCGAATGATGTTTGAAATGCTATTAGCGCGCTAACTAGCCAGCCATTTCACTTCGGTTACACCAGCCTCATCTCGGGAGTTGATAGGCTTGAAGTCATAAACAGCGCAATGCTTGACGCACAACAAAGAGCTGCTGGCAAAACGCACGAAAGTGCTGTTGAATGAATGTTTACGCACCTGCTTCTGCCTACCACCGCTCAGTCAGATACTTAGATACTTGTACGCTCAGTCAGATTATACGCAACGCAGAACACGCTAGATAATATCTAGTAATATCATGAACCATGTGTAGTTAACTATTGATTATGATTGATTGATTGTTTTTTATAAGATACGTTTAATGCTAGCTAGCAACTTAACTTGGCTTACTGCATTTGCGTAACAGGCAGTCTCCTTGTGGAGTGCAACAAGAGGCAGGTCGTTATTGCGTTGGACTAGTTCATTGTAAGGTTGCAAGTTTGGATCCACCGAGCTGACAAGGTGAAAATCTGTCGTTCTGCCCCTGAACGAGGCTGTTACCCACCGTTCCTAGGCCGTCATTGAAAATAAGAATGTGTTCTTAACTGACTTGCCTAGTTAAATAAAGATGAGATAAAGGTGTTAAAAAAAAACAACGGCAAAATCGGTTTCCAATCATAATGAAAACTTGAAATTGGCCCCAATTAATCGGCCATTCAGATTAATCGGTCGACCACTAATAATAATTATTGGGAGCTATGTATGACATGACAATTTGAAAAAGATTTTAAAAAAATAAATTTAAAAAATCAATGGATGTCGATTTAACTCATTTGACTGCTATGATAAGGCACAAGGCGGAATGGTATATGGCCAATATACCATGGGCTGTTCTTAAGCATGACCCTACACGGAGTGCTTGGATACATTTGTTAGCATTGGTATATTGGCCGTATACCACAAACCCCTGGGGTGCGTTAATTGCTATTACAAACTGGTTACCATAATTGTATTTTTTTGTCATACTCGTGATAGATGGTCTGATATACACTGCTCAAAAAATAAAGGGAACACTAAAATAACACATCCTAGATCTGAATGAATTAAATATTCTTATTAAATACTTTTCTTTACATAGTTGAATGTGCTGACAACAAAATCACACAAATGATCAATGGAAATCAAATGTATCAACCCATGGAGGTCTGGATTTGGAGTCACGCTCAAAATTAAAGTGGAAAACCACACTACTGGCTGATCCAACTTTGATGTAATGTCCTTTAAAACAAGTCAAAATGAGGCTCAGTAGTGTGTGTGGCCTCCACGTGCCTGTATGACCTCCCTACAACGCCTGGGCATGCTCCTGATGAGGTGGCGGATGGTCTCCTGAGGGATCTCCTCCCAGACCTGGACTAAAGCATCCGCCAACTCCTGGACAGTCTGTGGTGCAACGTGGCGTTGGTGGATGGAGCGAGACATGATGTCCCAGATGTGCTCAATTGGATTCAGGTCTGGGGAATGGGCGGGCCAGTCCATAGCATCAATGCCTTCCTCTTGCAGGAACTGCTGACACACTCCAGCCACATGAGGTCTTGCATTAGGAGGAACCCAATGGCAGTCGGGCTACCTCTGGCGAGCACATGGAGGGCTGTGCGGCCCCCAAAGAAATGCCACCCCACACCATGACTGACCCACCGCCAAACCGGTCATGCTGGAGGATGTTGCAGGCAGCAGAACGTTCTCCACGGCGTCTCCAGACTGTCACGTGCTCAGTGTGAACCTGCTTTCATCTGTGAAGAGCACAGGGCACCAGTGGCGAACATATTTCTTGTATCAAATAGTAACCGATAGTGGCATATATATTAATTGGCTACTTTATGGCCAACAGAGGCACATTTATAATTCTCCACATTTAATGTCAGTTTCATTGAGGCCATTGAGGCCCATTCTAAATATATCACAGACAGTGTCACTAGCAAAGCACCATCACACCACCTCATCCATGCTTCACAGTGGGAACCACACATGCTGAGTAGGAGAATGGATGCTCTCACAGTGACATGCCGGTTGAAACCAAAAATCTCAAATGTGGACTCGTCAGACCAAATGACAGATTTCCACCTGTCTAATGTCCATTGCTCGTGTTTCTTGGCCCAAGCAAGTCTCTTCTTATGGTGTCCTTTAGTAGTGGTTTCTTTTCAGCAATTCGACCATGAATGCGTGATTCACCCAGTCTCCTCTGAACAGTTGATGTTGAGATGTGTCAGTTCAAGTAACAATGAAGCATTTATTTGGGCTGCAATTTCTGAGGCTGGTAACTCTAATGAACGCATCTTCTGCAGCAGAGGTAACGCATCTTCTGCAGCAGATGTAACCTTCATGTCTTAAAGTAATGATGGACTGTCATTTCTCTTTGCGTTATTCAGCTGTTCTTGTCATAATATGGACTTGGTCTTTAACCAAATAGGGCTATCTTCTGTATACCACCCCTACCTTGTCACAACAGAACTGATTGGCTCAAATGCATTAAGAAGGAAAGAAATTCAAAAAATACATAACAAGGCATACCTGTTAATAGAAATGTATTCCAGGTGACTACCTCATGAAGCTGGTTGAGAGAATGCCAAGACTGCAAAGCTGTCAAGGCAAAGGGTGGCTACTTTGAAGAGTGTCAAATATAAAATATATTTTGATTTGTTTAACACTTTTAGGTTACTACATGATTCCATATGTGTTATTTCATAGTTTTGTCATCACTATTATTCTACAAGGTAGAAAATATTAAAAATAAAGAAAAACCCTTGAATGAGTAGGTGTGTCCAAACTTTTTACTGGTACTGTATATATTTTTAAGAGAAATACCATGGTGGCTGCAGTGCAACTTAGAAATAGCCCAAAAACCTGCAACCTTCTAACAATACATTTTCACATGCGACATCGTTTTCAAAGTAGCCCAATTTGGCCAGAACATGGCAACACTGTTCTGGCCTGACCTACGTTGAGTTGGATGGATGTAAAGAAAGGGCGTGTGTCATGTTCAATGGTTGTTTGAACTTTTTCACATGAAGAGAAATAGTATGTTTAAAAGGATTCTGGTCATTTTTACCTTACTCTACAGTATTATCATTGTCTTATACCACTAGGCTTTATTCAGTATGTGCCATGCGTGACACTATTCTTAACTCCCACCTTGCAGCTGCTCATGGCCTCAGCGATGAACAGAAGGAGTTTCAGAAGATGGCATTTGACTTCGCAGCCCATGAAATGTCTCCACACATGGCTGAGTGGGATGAAAAGGTACTAACTACTGTGCAGTGCAGCTTGTTTAGCTAGATTTTTGAGCCACTTTAAAATCGGACTCCCTTTCAACCCATCCATGTCAATGGAAGAAATGGAACAGTATCAAACATATGGAAACTACATTTGACTCCTTTGCATCAATGCCATTCCAATGAGCCTGACTTCCTACAGCTCCTCCCACCAGCCTCCTCTGCAATCACTCATCCCCTTTTTGTGTAAGGGCATTTGTTTGAATGTAAAAAGCATATTTTTTTTATTGTTCAGGAAATCTTCCCGGTGGAGACCATGCGAAAGGCTGCCCAGCTGGGGTTTGGGGGGATCTATGTACAGCCGGAGGTGGGGGGATCTGGCCTGTCTCGCCTGGACACCTCGGTCATCTTTGAGGCGTTATCGACAGGCTGTGTCAGCACCACAGCCTACATCAGCATTCATAAGTAAGGCCTGGCCAATGCCAGCAATCACCACAACATTCAACCTCTCTAAAGGGTCTGCTCAAGAGACCCCTGCTTTAAATTAATATGTAGTCAATTGCCTATAGGGGATTTTTGGTTATGATTACGATGATTTAGGATTCTGATTTTTCAACGCCGATACCAATTATTGGAGGACCAAAAAAAGCCGATACCGATTAATCAGCCGATTTTATATTTGATATATATATATATATATAAATATTTTATAATGACAATTACAACAATACTGAATGAACACTTATTTTAACTTATTATAATACATAAATAATAACATGCTCAATTTGGTTTAAATAATGCAAAAACAGTGTTGGAGAAGAAAGTAAAAGTGGAATGCAATGTAATGGGCGTCCAAAAAGGCCAATTTACTGATTTGTTATGAAAACTTGAGTATGGGGTGTTCATTAATGGATGCTCATTTCTGTGCAGCATGTGTAACTGGATGATTGACACCTTCGGCAACACCGAGCAGAGGGAGAAGTTCTGCCCTGAGCTTTGTACGATGGACAAGTTTGCCTCTTATTGTCTCACTGAACCAGGTTGGTATTTTGTCTTCATCTTTCTAGTATATGATAGTGTGTCATGCATTGACACCATGAACCTGTGTAATGTGGTTATGAAGTAGTTTTATTTCTGAATCTTTTTGTCTTATTGAATCTCATTTCACGTTTCAGGCAGTGGCAGTGATGCTGCTTCGTTACTCACTACTGCAAAGTTGGAAGGACACCATTATATCCTCAATGGTTCCAAGGTACTGTTTTTAATTCATCTCCATACTATAGCTGATCGAATAAATCGTGATATAAAGTGGAAGTTCCTGTCTCACTCTGTATGTGTCCTACTGCAGGCCTTCATCAGTGGAGGAGGAGACACAGACGTGTACATAGTAATGTGTCGGACGGGAGGGAAAGGTCCCAAGGGGATCTCCTGTGTGGTGGTGGAGAAAGACACTCCAGGACTCAGCTTTGGCAAGAAGGAGAAGAAGGTAGCTGGCATTTGATTGATGTTGGTATTGTCTTAAATTGGTAATTTTGAATACAATCATTATGTCTTAAACTGTAAAGCAGGAACCTACAAACTTACATGGTCTGTAGACATGAGGACATTAACCAAGTGAAGCCATGTCCACCAGGGGCCATAGTTGAGTCCCTGAGGGATGCAGTGATTTTCCAACTGAGGCCTCTCCTCTCTCTCCAGGTGGGATGGAACTCTCAGCCAACTAGAGCAGTGATCTTAGAGGACTGCCACGTCCCAGTGACCAATCGGCTGGGTCAGGAGGGACAGGGCTTCAACATTGCTATGAGAGGCCTGAACGGAGGCAGGATCAATATTGGTGAGATGGCACCAGATTTACCTTTTGTTTCAATCGTTTGTTATTTGATTTTATTTATTTTAAGTCGTTTTTGCTTAACCCATTTTATTCACAGGTTTTGAAAACACAACCAATTCAGCTACATTAACTTACATTGGGTTTATCTGCCTGCAGCCTCTTGTTCTCTTGGGGCGGCCCATGCATGTGTACAGCTGGCGAGAGATCACCTACTAGTACGCAAGCAGTTTGGAGAGGCTCTCTCCAACAACCAGGTAAGCATCCCATCAAGTCTACGGCTTTGAATTGGGAAAGACCTTTAGTAATCCAATAGGATATTTGATTCTGGGTTCCTTCTGTAGTTCCTGCAGTTTAAGTTGGCAGAGATGGCAACCAAGCTAGTGGCATCACGTCTGTTGCTACGCGAGGCTGCCGTGGCACTGCAGGAGAGCAGGTCTGACGCTGTGTCCCTCTGCTCCATGGCCAAACTCTTTGTCACTGACGAGTGCTTCAACGTGAGTCAATATTATCTCTTAAAATGGTTCTTATGAAAATACTTATGAGTATTTACTGTAAAACCCTCCATTAGCCTGGGTGTGTATTTTCTTAAACTGCAGCAGACTTGTTTTGACATGCAAGGTTGAAATGCAGTGAAATTCCACTGCAGCAGACAATTATACTTTTTTGGGACCCAGAGCTTATTATAGGCCAGTGTTTATTTGCTAAAATGTGAAACAATGCCCGGCCATTAAGAGACCAATGCTTGGAGACTCAACATTTAATGGACGTTTTACAGTAAGTGGTCTCCTTTTGCACACTGGTAATGATGTAGTCTATCAGATGTAGCTGGACAGCTCTCACACACACAGGTATCTCTGCAATCAACAGATCTGTAACCAGGCACTCCAGATGCATGGTGGATACGGTTACCTCAAAGACTACGCTGTTCAACAGTTTGTCCGGGACATCCGAGTACACCAGATACTGGAGGGTATGTATATACCTTGCTTACCATGACAAAGCTGTCCTTCTGAAACTCTGCTTTGTAACAGGTGGTTATTAGTATTTGAATGGTACTGCACATCTCTTTATAAAATTAGGTACTGTTGTTGCACTGACAAATTACTGACGGTTTACCCTTTTATATTTCCTTTCAGGAACAAATGAAGTGATGCGGATGATAATTGCCAGAAGTTTACTGTCAGAGTCTGGATAAATGTAATGCCATGGGCCATCCAAAATGGACTTTGTCTTGAAGGGGTGGTGGTGGCAGCCATCATGTGGCGTGTGACTGGATCCCTCAAGTGTCTTTTTAAAGGGGGAAAATACTATAGCAGTTTTGTTTTTGAGATTGTAAACAGGACAGGAGGACCTAATGGAATTAAATGTTATGTAAACATGTGATTTAAATAAGTTACTCATTGAGAGATACAGTATGGAAGTGGAACCACGTTATAAATGTAATATTTCTCCATGCTGTATTTTGTGGTTAAGTATTGTGAAGCGTTTTGGTTGTCTTGCAATAAAAACAATGCATCTATACATTTTTTTAAAAAACCTTTAACTAGGCAAGTCAGTTAAGAACAAATTCTTATTTTCAATGAAGGGTTTAACTGTCTGTTCAGGGGCAGAACGACATTTTTACCTTGACAGCTTGGGGATTTGAACTTGTAACCTTTCGGTTACTAGTCCAACGCTCTAACCACGAGGCTACCCTTGCCGCCCCAGATGTATCAGATGGTTAGTTTGATATCGTGTATTCAGTTATGATAACATTTGAAACAGGAGCAAGTTTGGTTCAAGATAATTCCAGTTGAATCCTAAAACAAATGTATCTAGGCGGGTTGGATAACTAAAGTTTCATGTATGGTGTGTACTATAATATTTGGTGCTCAAATGTGACTGGATTGTCAGTCATTTACTCAATAAAACTGACAGCACTAGATAAGTTTAAATGTGAATTTTCTCAGCTGTGGTACTACATTACGATGAGAACAGTGTTAAAACGGCTGCATTGGACCTTTATCAAATTATTTCTGGGTAACAAATATGTACCTGTGATGGAAATTCTTGTTCGATGCAAAAAACAAAACAAAAAAAAGCTCTTACACTGAATGGCCATGATCAATTTCACAGTATTATTCCAACCTCAGAACACAGGAAAATCACATGACTGCACTGGGCCTTTGAGTTAAGGGAAGAATATTTAAAGGCCAGAAATCTCAGCCATTGAACAAACACAGCCTAGCATTATACATTCCAACTACCTAATTAAGATTAATATATTCTCAGTATACATGAATGTGATAAAACCACAATATTCTGTAATATAAGTTATTAGATACGTGTACAAGTATGGGTCAATGCTTTAAACATTTCTAGTATTGAAATTCTATAAAATACCTGGATAGAGCATGTATGGCAGATTTTACTGGAGTTGTAACAACTCAACATGAACAGTTGGCCTGAGAAGAAGACTGTGTCAAGGAGGACTAAGGGAGTGTGCTTTACTGTATATCAGGTATTTGCTGTGTGTGGAGTTAAATGTTTAACCCATCTCTATGGGAAGTGATGTGCGTTCTTGAGCATATTCTCTCCAGACAACATCTCCCTTATCAATAACTGTCATAACAATTTTACACAATGTATATAAGTCAAACCTGTCAAATACAGTGCATTTGGAAAGCATTCATACCTAGACTTTTTCCACATTTTGTTATGTTAGCTTTATTCTAAAATAGATATGGCCCCCCCATATCTACATACAATACCCATAATGACAAAACAAAAACAGATTTTTAGAAATGTTTGCAAATGTATAAAAATAAAAAAACACATTTATATAAGTATTCAGACCCTTTACTCAGTACTTTGTTGAAGCACCTTTGGCAGCGATTACAGCCTAGAGTCTTCTTGGGTATGACGCTACAAGCTTGGCACAATTGTATTTGGGGAGTTTCTCCCATTCTTGTATGCAGATCCTCTTAAACTCTGTCATGTTGGATGGGGAGCATCGCTACACAGCTATTTTCAGGTCTCTCCAGAGATGTTAGATTGGACATTCAGAGACTTGTCCCAAAGCCACTCCTGCATGGTCTTGGCTGTGTGCTTAGGGTCGTTGTCCTGTTGAAACGTGAACAATCGCCTCAGTCTGAGGTCCTGAGCGCTCTGGAGGTTTTCATCAAGGATCTATGTACTTTGTTCATCTATCCCTCGATCCTGACTAGTTTCCCAGTCCCTGCCACTGAAAAACATCCCCACATCATGCTGCAATGACCATCCTACACCGTAGGGATGGTGCCAGGTTTCCTCCATACGTGACGCTTGGCATTCAGGCCAAATATTTCAATCTTGGTTTCATCAGAGAATCTGGTTTCTAATGGTCTGAGAGTCTTTAGGTACCTTTTGGCAAACTCCAAGTGGGCTGTTTTGCCTTTCACTGAAGAGTGGCTTCCGTCTGGCCACTCCACCATAAAGGCCTGATTGGTGGAGTGCTGCAGAGATGGGAGAACCATCTCCACAGAGGAACTCTGGAGCTTTGTCAGGGTGACCATCGGGTTCTTGGACACCTCCCTGACCAAGGCCGTTCTCCCCCTACTTGCTCAGTTTGGCCAGGCGGCCAGCTCTAGGAAAAGTCTTGGTGGTTCCAAACTTCTTCCATTTAAGAATGATGGGGACCTTCAATGCTGCAGAAATGTTTTTTTGTACCTACCCTTCCTCAGATCTGTCTCAGCACAATCCTGTCTCGGAGCTCGAAGGACAATTCCTTCGACCTCATGGCTTGGTTTTTGCTCTGACATGCACTGTGAGACCTTATAAAGACAGGTGTGTGCCTTTCCAAATCATGTCCAATCAATTGAATTTACCACAGGTAATCATGTTGTAGAAACATCTTAAGAATGATCAATGGAAACTTGATGGAACCTGAGCTCAATTTAGGGTCTCATAGCAAAGGGTCTGAGTACTTAAGGTATTTATGTAAAAAAAAATATATATACACATTTGCAAAAATTTAAAAAAATCTGTTTGCTTTGTCATTTGCTTTGTGGGGTTTTGTGTGTAGATTGATGAGGATACATTAGAATAAGGCTGTAACATAAAATGTGGAAAAGTCTGAATACTTTCCAAATGCACTGCATCTCGATTCAACGTCTTCGCAAACAACTTGCTAAAAAAAGGTGTTTTAGAGAATCAATAAGCCCCGAGGGGGGGTGTATGGTCAATATCCCAAGGCTAAGGGCTGTTCTTATGCAAGCTGCAAAGTGCCTGGATATAGCCCTTAGCCATGGTATATTGGCCATATACCACAAACCCCCAAGGTGTCTTATTCCTATTATAAATTGGTTACCAACGTAATTAGAGCAGTAAAAAGATATACGGTCTGATATACCACGGCTGCCAGCCAATCAGCATTCAGGGCTCGAACCACCCAGTTTATAAAAGGCCTTAAAGAATATAGAATAGGCCTTGTCTTAACCTTAAAGAATCTGAGCATGGCAAATAAAAGCAAAAACATTTATTTAGCAAAACAGATTTGAAAACAGCTAAAAGAATAAAAACAAATCAATTAAGTATTTGAACTTGTGCAGACTTGAATACAGGAGATTCCACAAGTGTCTTCTTCAGCATGAGCTCTTCTTTCTACTCCGAACATCATTTTGAACGATCACAATAAAAAAAGTGTTTTTAATTCCAAGCAAATCCTTCTCTACTCTATGCAATCTTCCTTTGAGGAAGTCTTTATCCATTTGCTTCAGTTTGTGTTCAGTAGTGAAACGGGAGACCCTCCAGTGGGCTATACCAGTGATCCAGCCTGGCTCTGAGCGGGCACCATGACGGGCACAGCCCCCATACAGGCCAGGGTGGTGGAGCTGATGGGCGAGGTGAGAGGGCGTGGTACCTGGGGCTGGGCCCCCTCAGTCTTGTCGGGGTCTGTGACCATGTGGCCAGGTGGGGAATGAGGTGGGGCACCGTTAGAACTGGAGGATCTGCTGTGTCCATAGTGAGGCATGCTACTGATGCTGGGGGGTCGGCTGTGGTTGGAACTGGGGGGTTGGCTGTGCCTGTGTGGAGAGCTGCCACTGATGTGGTTCAAGCTTGGTGGTCTGCTGTGCCCATGTGGAGAGAGGGCGCCGATATTGTTAGAACTTGGGGGTCGACTGTGCCCCTGGGGGGAGGGGGCACCAATGTTGTTAGAACTATGGGGTCTGCTGTACCCATGTGGAGAGGTGACACCAACATGGTTAAAACTGGGTGGTTGACTGAACCCATGGGGAGGAGTGTCAACAATGATACTAGTGCTGAGGAGCCGGGTGTTGCCAGGGGGTGGAGTCCCACTGATGTGGTTAGAACTGGGGGGTCGACTGTACCCTTGTGGATAGGTGACATCAATGTTGTTAGCAACACAGAGGGGTCTGGTGTGCCTGGGTGGAAGTGTGCCACTGATGTACCCTGGGAGGCCCTGCAGGGGGTTGAGCTCTCCAGGCCGAAGGCGGTAGGCGTTGAGCACAGAGCCTGTGTCAGAGGCCGGTGCAGTGGGGTGGGGGAAGTTTTTGAGCTGCTGGGGGTCTCCCGGATGGGGGCTAGTGGCTATGGATGACAGCGTGCCATTTTTGGAGATGATGTCTGAGCCTGTGCCACTCTTTGCCCAGGAAACACGCTTGGGGGCCTGTGCATCCTCCCTGTGATGGATAGACAGACAGCTAATGAGAACACCAACCAAGATCATATCATGCTACACACATCCTCCAACCATGAACCTGCAGAAATTGAATTAGAACAACTGCATTGTCCACGGTAAAGTCCTAGTAGTTGTACATCCCGTGGTGTTTAACAACTGCACCTGATTTTCTGATAACACACACAAAAAAAATCTCACTTGATATCATTGGCTATCTCCTCTTCATGGTCTCTCCTCCTCAGCATGAAGATGAGGAAGAGTATGATGGCTACCAGTCCCACGATGGACCCCAGAGTAGCAGCAGCAATCGCTCCAGAATTAGAGGCTGTGGAAGAGGACACACAGAGGCTTCAAACAGGAAACATTAGCAGTCTGTATGTACTAATATGAGAATGTGTGTGTTACTTTCCTACACGTACAGGTGAAGACCTCCAGGTTGATAGAGCAAGTGTCAGAACCGGCAGTGTTGCTAGCTCGGCACACATATTTCCCTGACATGCTCTTAGTGAGGTTACTCAACCTGAGGGTACCTTGCCTCTCATCTGAAAGAGAAAGACAGTGTTACACTCTTGCCTCTACAGTACATGAATATGTTGATGATGTACAGTGCACAAAACGTTATACACCTTTCAAACACACTCTCAATCTACAGTAATGTAGACAGTTACACTAGGTAACAAGGGTAGCTACAGTATGTATACAAATATAATTAGACCACACACACACACTCTACCAAGTGCAATACTCTCTTGGTTCCGAAGCTATAAGTATTGAGGGGTATCCTGGTCCGAGGGAGTCACATCCCACTGGGCAAAGACGTCAATTCAATGTCTATTCCACATTGGATCAACATAATTTCACTGAAATAACATGGAAACAATGTTGAGTCAACTTGTATGTGCCCAGTGGGATGGGCTGTTCTTTATACCAGTATAGATCCTCTTTGATGATATCTCTTTTCTGTCCCGGGGATAAATAATGTGGTTATATGGAGAGACTTCACTAGCAAATGGTTAAACACCAGACAAAGAATCTCCACAATGATGAATCAGAACCTGTGGCTTTTTACAACTGGACTCAGTTTACATAATCCTAGTTGCTGTGGTCCACTTGTCATAGCTGGCATGGGGATGCTCTATTGTAAATATGTAACACTGGGGATACTAGAGAATAATAAACATATGTGGGGCAGGTCTTATCAAGCAAATCCTCTCAAAAGCCGATTGGAAACGTCACAAGAGAATAATTTCATCTGATGCGTTTCCAAATCAAATCAAATTGTATTTGCCACATGCGTCATAAAAAAACAGGTGAAGACTAACAGTGAAATGCTCACTTACGGGCCCTTTCCAACAACGCAGAGAGACACAACGATAACTACAGCGCATTGCAAAAGTATTCATCCCCCTGGGCTTTTTTCCTATTTTGTTGCTTTGCAACCTGCAATTTAAATTTATTTTTATTTGGATTTCATGTAAGGACATACACAAAATAGTCCAAATTGGTGAAGTGAAAAAAATTACTAATTTCAAAATATTCGAAAACAATAAGCTACGGAAAAGTGGTGGGTGAATATGTATTCACCCCCTAAATAAGATCTGGTGCAACCAATACCTTCAGAAGACACATATTTATTTATATAAAGTCCACCTGTGTGCAATCTAAGTGTCACATGATCTTAGTATACAGGTGGGGAGAACAAGTATTTGATAACCTGCAAAATCGGCAGTGTTTCCTACTTACAAAGCATGCAGAGGTCTGTAATTTTTATCATATGTACACTTCAACTATGAGACAGAATCTAAAACAACAATCCAGAAAATCACATTGTATGATTTTTAAGTAATTAAGTTGTATTTTATTGCATGACATAAGTATTTGATCACCTACCAACCAGGAAGAATTCCAGCTCTCACAGACCTGTTAGTTTTTCTTTAAGAAGCCCTCCTGTTCTCCATTTATTACCTGTATTAACTGCACCTGTATAAAATACACCTGTCCACACACTCAAACAGACTACAACCTCTCCACAATGGCCAAGACCAGAGAGCTGTGTAAGGACATCAGGGATAAAATTGTAGACCTGCACAAGGCTAGGATGAGCTACAGGACAATAGGCAAGCAGCTTGGTGAGAAGGCAACAACTGTTGGTGCAATTATTAGAAAATGGAAGAAGTTCAAGATGACGGTCAATCACCTTCGGTCTGGGGCTCCATGCAAGATCTCACCTCGTGGGGCATCAATGATCATGAAGAAGGTGAGGGATCATCCCAGAACTACACGGCAGGACCTGGTCAATGACCTGAAGAGAGCTGGGACCACAGTCTAAAAGAAAACCATTAGTAACACACTACGTCTTCATGGATTAAAATCCTGCAGCGCACGCAAGGTCCCTCTGCTCAAGCCAGCGCATGTCCAGCCCCGTCTGAAGTTTGCCAATGACCATCTGGATGATCCAGAGGAGGAATGGGAGAAGGTCATGTGGTCGGATGAGACAAAAATAGAGCTTTTTGGACTAAACACCACTCGCTGTGTTTGGAGGAAGAAGAAGGATGAGTACAACCCCAAGAACAACATCCCAAACATGAAGCATGGAGGTGGAAATATCATTCTTTGGGGATGCTTTTCTGCAAAGGGGACAGGACGACTGCACCATATTGAGGGGAGGATGGATGGGGCCATGTATTGCGAGATCTTGGCCAACAACCTCCTTCCCTCAGTAAGAGCACTGAAGATGGGTCGTGGCTGGGTCTTCCAGCATGACAATGACCCGAAACACACAGCCAGGGCAACTAAGGAGATGCTTCTTACGGAGCCACTCAAGGTCCTGGAGTGGCCTAGCCAGTCTCCAGACCTGAACCCAATAGAAAATCTTTGGAGGGAACTGAAAGTCCGTATTGCCCAGCGACAGTCCCGAAACCTGAAGGATCTGGAGAAGGTCTGTATGGAGGAGTGGGCCAAAATCACTGCTGCAGTGTGTGCAAACCTGGTCAAGAACTACAGGAAACGTATGATCTCTGTAATTGCAAACAAAGGTTTCTGTACCAAATATTAAGTTCTGCTTTTCTGATGTATCAAATACTTATGTCATAATAAAATGCAAATTCATTTCTTAAAAATCATACAATGTTATTTTTTAAATTTTTGTTTTAGATTCCATCTCTCACAGTTCAAGTGTACCTATGATAAAAATGACAGACCTCTACATGCTTTGTAAGTAGGAAAACCTGCAAAATCGGCAGCATATCATATACTTGTTCTCCCCACTGTATACGCACCGGTTCTGAAAGGCCCCAGAGTCTGCAACACCACTAAGCAAGGGCCACCACCAAGCAAGCGGCACCATGAAGACTAAGGAGCTCTCCAAACAGTTCAGGGACAAAGTTGTAGAGAAGTACAGATCAGGGTTGGGTTATAAAAAAATATCAGAAACTTTGAACATCCCACAGAGCACCATTAATTCCATTATTAAAAAATGGAAAGAATATGGCACCACAACAAGCCTGCCAAGAGAGGGCCATCCACCAAAACTCACAGACCAGGAGGGCATTAATCAGAGAGGCAACAAAGAGACCAAAGATAACCCTGAAGGAGCTGCAAAGCTCCACAGTGGAGATTGGAGTATCTGTCCATAGGACCACTTTAAGCCGTACACTCTAGAGATGGGCTTTATGGAAGAGTGGGCAGAAAAAAAGCCATTGCTTAAAGAAATAAATAAGCAAACACGTTTGGTGTTCGCCAAAAGGCATGTGGGAGACTCCCTAAACATATGGAAGAAGGTACTCTGGTCAGATGAGACTAAAATGTAGCTTTTTGTCCATCAAGGAACACGCCATGTCTGGCGCAAACCCAACACCTCTCATCACCCCGAGAACACCAACCCCACAGTGAAGCATGGTGGTGGCAGCATCATGCGGTGGGGATGTTTTTCCATCGGCAGGGACTGGGAAACTGGTCAGAATTTAAGAAATTATGAATGGCTCTAAATATAGGGGAATCCGTGAGGAAAACCTGTTTCAGTCTTCTAGAGATTTGAGACTGGGACAGAGGTTCACCTTCCAGCAGGACAATGACCCTAAGCATACTGCTAAAGCAACAATTGAGTGGTATAAGGGGAAACATTTAAATGTATTGCAATGGCCTAGTCAAAGCCCAGACCTCAATCCAATTGAGAATCTGTGGTATGACTTAGACTGTTGTACACCAGCGGAACCCATTCAACTTGAAGGAGCTGGAGCAGTTTTGCCTTGAATGGGCAAAAATCCCAGTGGCTAGATGTGCCAAGCTTATAGAGACATACCCCAAGATACTTGCAGCTGTAGTTGCTGCAAAAGGTGGCTCTACAAAGTATTGACTTTTGGGGGGTGAACAGTTATGCACGCTCAAGTTGTCAGTTTTCTTGTCTTATTTCTTGTTTGTTTTTTTACAATAAAAACTATTTTGCATCTTCAAAGTGGTAGGCATGTTGTGTAAATCAAATGATACTAAACCCCCCCCAAAATTTTTTTTTTTTTAATTCCAGGTTGTAAGGCAACAAAATAGGAAAAATGCCAATGGGGGTGATTACTTTCGCAAACCACTGTGCAGGGGTATGAGGTAATTGAGGCAGATATGTACATATAGGTAGGGTTAAAATTTACTAGGCAACATGATCGATAATAAGCAGTAGCAGCAGAATATGTGATGAGTCAAAAATAGTTCGTGCAAAGGGGGGGTCATTGCCATTTGGTTAACTATTTAGTAGTCTTATGGCTTGGGGGTTGAAGCTGTTCAGTGTCCTGTTGGTTCCAGACTTGGTGCATCGGTATCGCTTGCTGTGTAGTAGCAGAGAGAACAGTCTATGACTTGAGCAGCTGGAGCCTCCACCCATATATACCAATATAAAGAATCAAGAGGGAAAACAAATGGATATATCTTCCTCATACGTCCTGATGCATATCATAAATGGTTTATCAAAGCAACCCAGTAAGTCAACCAGCGCTGCTCAAGTAGAGAAGCTAAAGTTCACAATAGGATATCAGTACCTTTACTAATGACCAGACTAGAAAATCCTATAAATAAACTATTGCATACAATGTCCTCTGTCCTAAATTGTCATTGTGACAAACAGCTGTTTGTCCCTGTCCCAAAGTCTAGGAGTGAACTGCTGGCTGGGATTCTTGTTTGATAAACTCAGCATGCACCATCTGCTGTTCTCTCTGGGAGGGTGGGGGAAAATCATTACGCACGCAAAGCACACAGACTACACAACGGTGCTACTACTAACTTCAAACTGCCTTCATTTTGCTGGACCCCAGGAAGAGTAACTGCTGCCAACCCTTACCCATAAATGCATACTTTTATTTCAGAATAAACAAAGCCTCTTGGGGAGATATAATTTGCATCAATGAGGATTCAATACAACTATACTAAGTACATGGCCTGACAGTGATTTGTGTGCCAGATGGACGTGCCTGTAGGTGTGTTCAATAGGCACCTGCCATTAGTAACTCTGACGAGAGGAACAAGACAGAATTGCTACAGATTAACGACAGATCTCATTCTTAAACTTGGCAGATTCTCAAAATTGCACTGCAATCAAGATCCAAAGACAGAGATTGGTGATATCAGATCACCTACAGGTCTATACCAAGAATGTATTGTACTGATAAAAATACACTGAAATCAAACTAGGAAATAACTACAGTAAAACTACAGTAGCAAGTGACTATCACCAACATTTCTACAGCCAAGATCTAAGAACGCAAGAACACAAACAAACTGACAGTATTTATGCCAACTTAATTGTGCACCTTCTCATGTTTCATACATATTCAGAATGTTAAGACACAATCTTAGTCTACGTACAAGACAAAAAGGAAACACTTATTCTGGATTCAATCCAAACTCAATGATCTCAGCAAATGCAGCAGAGTGCACCTTGCAATCATGGTTTGATTGAATCATTGAATGTATATCATTCGATGCAATGGACCAATGACAGCCATCGTGAGAAAGTCGAGGCTTTCACTTTATCCATGGCCTTCATATGTAGCCTACCTTTACCTTCACTACTTGACTTTATTGTTGCCTTTACAGTCATGTACCATTTATTTTATATTAGTATATTAATTACTGTGGATTTTCATACTTTTACATTGTATTATTTGAGCATGTTATGAACAGGTTAACCTACAGTTCAGTGGTTGCTATGTTATGAAGTAGTTTAATCTTCAGGCCAGATGGCTAAGGAACAAAGGGTGGTATCAGTTGATCCATACCAAAGGAAAAATATTCTATCAAGCAAGTCTAACCAGCCTGGTCAAAGACATGGAATCTCAGATCGACTGAGCTCATAAGGGCAATGCAGATGTATACAAGGCAAAGTCATTGGTGAGGATTAACACAGACATGCTTTTGGATGAATAACATTAAATTCTTCTAAAGGTTCAACACCAGCAAGATTATAGAGAGAAATAGTAATGGCATCTTTTCGTAGGCACAAACTCAGTTATGGCTCATTTGCCAAAGCCTATGGGGGGGATGAATGTTTTCTTTGAGGGTTTTAGGATAAACGGCGAAAATAAGGTTTGTGGTAAACACAGGCTTAGGATATCTTATACGAGCTATGAGAATCTTTGTCAGCTAACAGCACATTTGTGAATGTTGTAATCAAAACTCAAACTTAAAGGCTTCATAAAAGTCATGTTAACTGGCTGATATCTCATAGATCAAAACATATAAACCCGTGTTAACCTCAGACCTTATTTTCACCAATTATCCCAAAACCCCATTCTTTCCCAATTCATTTCCCCTATAGGAATGGCTGAACAAACCAGAGGTAACTCACTTCCGTTTTCTAGGACTACAAGCTGGCGAGCTCTAATATTATATAGGCTGTGGGGCGCTACAGGCTTCCGCATCCTAGAGTGGGTTGGAGGTGTATTTGTGAAACCCTTACCCATGAACCCTAGAACAAGCAAGGGCGAGGGGCAGGCTCTCCATTCTGTGGTCATGCAGGAGAGAAGAGTAACAGAGACAGTGACGGAGAGAAGAAGGGCTGGTACAGAGAGAGCGAATAAATAGGGAAAAGAGACATCAACCCCTAGCCCTTACAAGGGAGTTGATAGTTGCAAAAGTTTGCAAGAAAAGAGTGATGAGACAGGGGTAGTAGAGAAGGAGACAATATAAACCCAGCATCTTAGATTGAAGCAAGAGACATGCTGATTGATTGAGGGAAGCTCGCCATTTTAACAAACCAAAATAGCTCACGGTGTGTCAGAAATATTGTTGCCATTTTCACGGGGGAACGCAATACCTGGAGGTGACGTAAAAGGGATGGCTTTTGATTAATTAGTAAGTTGTAGGTGTGGCAAGGGCTTGACCACTCCATAGCTAATTTTAACATGCTCTATGGTATAAAATGTGGTGGATTCAAGGCATGCACAGACTTTGACATTGTGTTTCATTAATTCAATTCAGTGGGAGGGCATGAATGTTCATCCTAGTCCATTGTGATTGGTGGAGTATAGTTTTTTCAAAAACAACAGTGACCTAATAGGCTCTAATAGTAATAACAAATGTATCTAGTTTATTTGCTAAATATGTTAGAAATGTATGCATTATAAGTATGGAATTATCTTACACAGCACTTTCGTAAGCGGAAAAGGCCTTATATAGGCTACAGTAGGGTAAATTGCATTGCATCATGTGCGATCCATGCATGGATATGTCAATTGTTCTATAAGCATGATTACATTTGCAGTTACATTGATATACCATTACGAAAGATAATATTTTATATAAGCTTGGTTTTAAATCAAATGAAATTAAACAAGTAGACTATTTGCTTCAATGCTTCTAGGTAGAATCGGGTCACATGGTGTCATAAATCACATCTCTTGTTCCATTGGCATATGGGCAATTTAGGCTAGACAATGTGCCACTACTGACAAAGTTATTACCATAAAACAACTGAAAGTTGCCAAATTTGGCGAAAAGAATTAGCCTACTGCTGCTGGACCAAAACAATAAAAATTAACACTTGGGTTTGATAATACCAACCCCTTACGCTTAGTCAAAAGTAGAGCCCTTTAGAATGCCAGTAGAGCACGGGGGTGGAGGCTCAATGTCACAGAGAGCATATGCCAGGTCAAAGAGAAAAATACAGAGGATCAGAGTGTTTTCAACTCCTAGAGATTATGCAGATTTGTCTGCGTGTGTTTGGTGGTGCATTCAAACCCATAGTCCTTGATATTGTGTCAATCAGGCATTGAAACAGATAGTGTATTAGATGGGTGATCTATAGAAGAAGCGAGGAGATCAGAGAAAGAGCTATTCCAATACTTGGGTCAATCAGTGTAAGCCTCATTATTGCTCAGAAACAGCTGGTGCTTTCACAATAATTGTTTCCACTGTATTTCTACAACTCTTCACAAAATAATAGGCATATGTGCAGTATCGTATCAGAAATAAACCTCAATTTGATATTTTTCTCCCTCTGCAAGTCTGACATGAGCATGCAGTGTGTATGTGGTGACGTTTCCCAGTCTATAAAGAGGATTAAGTGATGCATGCTATGGCATTTCAAAGAAAAAAAAAAGAGAATCCGCAATCCCACCGCCAGGCACCAACACACCACACATTAGTCCTCAACATTTTCTGAACACATATACCAGTAAAAACATGGAAGAACAATATGCTACTATGGCTGTGTTTACACAGGCCGCCCAATTCTGATTCTATTGGCCAAGGAGCGTATCAATTTATCTATTTTAGTTCTCATTTTGACAATCTTAGTGACAGGCAGGTCGGCAGTTAGCCTAGTGATTAGAGCGTTGGGTCAGTAACGAAAGGTTGCTGGATCAAATCCCAGAGCTGACAAGGTAAAAATCTGTCGTTCTGCCCCTGAGTAAGTCAGTTAACCCACTGTTCCCCCGGGCACCGAAGACGTGGATGTCGATTATGGCATCCCCCCGCAACGTTCTGTTTCAGAGGGGTTGGGTTAAATGCAGAAGACACATTTCAGTTGAATGCATTCAGATGTACAACTGACTAGGTTTCCTTACTAAAATAACCCATATGGAGCTGCTGTGAAGGTGACAGTTTGCATTGGATAAAAATATATTGCACCCATCCACAGTAGTGGCAGGTGTTTTCAGTGCTGGTTAGTTGTGGCTACTCTGCATCACATGGTTAAATGCTATACATTGGTGATTGATGGAGGTGAGCTATCTTTTGTGATCCTCAGCTCATACAGTACATACACTGAGTGTACAAAACATTAGGAACACCTGCTCTTTACATGACAGACTGATGACCAGGTGAAAACTACGATTCCTTATTGATGTCACTTGAGACAGATTGAGACATGGATTTTGTGTGTGCCATTCAGAGGGTGAATGGGCAAGACAAAATATTGAAGTGTCATTGAGCAGAATATGGTAGTAGGTGTCAGGCACACCGGTTCGAGTGTGTCAAGATCTGCAACGTTGCTGGGGTTTTTCATACACAAAAGTTTCTGGTGTGTAATGTACCACCACCCAAAGCACATCCAGCCAACTTGACAACTGTGGGAACCATTGGAGTCAACATGGGCCAGCATCCCTGTGGAATGCTTTCAACACCTGGTAGAGTCCATGTACCAACAAATTGAGTCAAAAGGCAGTGCAATTCAAAAGGCAGTGCAATTCAATATTAGAAAGGTGTTTAGTAAACTCAATAAGAATTGAATCCATACTGATTGGGACTACTTAGTATTAGGATGAAACGTAACTGAGGCAGAGAGGTAATGTGATTGGCTAACATTATTGGTAAAGATAAGGGAGTACTCACTCTGCATGGGGGAAAAGAAGACCTCTGACATGGGGGCATTCTTGGTCCATTTGTAATGAGGGATGGGTTCGCCCGAACTGGACTTACAGCTTAGTGTCACATTGCCATTCAGCACAGATGACCCAGTCATCGTGCACACTGGAGGCGAGGGAGGGACTGAGAGCGAGAGAGAACAGATAGTTAGAAACAACAGAAGAGTTGAGAAACAAATGAAAGGATTTAGTCTACTACAATTGACCCCCTTTTGACCTCCTGAAGTATTGTATTAATCCATTTCAATTGAACAGGGTATTGTATTTCTAAGAATGGTGGCCACACTGCCTAAGGTAAAGGAAATTTGCCAACACTATCCATCTGTTGAAGCTGTGGGAAAATATTAGAGAGACAGCCCAGTGCATATGTACAAACTGTACAGTTTACACTTTTGTGTTTCCATCTGAGGCCTGGCCCAAACATTTTTTGGAAAGTGCCAGAATCTAGGCGTCCGGTCGGTACCTTTGACATTGAGGCGCATTTCTCCAGAGAGACCGGCGGCTCCAGGGATGATGACATTGCAGAGGTATCGTCCGGAGTCTGACTCCTGGGTGTTGTTGATGTAGATGGAGAGATTGGACGAAGGCATGGACAGGCTGAACCCAACACGCTTCCTGAACTCAGGACTACCTATCCCTGGCTCACCATTACTGTAGGAGATGACCTAGACAGACAGACATGGGAAATAGTTTACAATAGGGAACGCAATGGTAGATTGTGTTCCCTATTGCAATTCAGGAACCAAATGTACTGTCAGCAATTATTTACACGGATGAGTACTCGATTCCATAGAAGCCTTCTAGTAGCGCCAGCATACTGTATCTAAACCCTACATATTGTTAGCCTTTTTCGAGCCAGCATTTGTGTTGCTTGTCGAGGAGAGAGACTAGCATTTTTGCAACACGAGAGTTTTTGTAATGAAAACCAATGCAAGTAACTACATAAATACCGGTTCTCTAGATATACAATACTGATATTGAGCTGAAATACGATCTTCGGTGTCATCTATAGACAGTCTACACAGCCACACAGATTAACCATACAACAGAAGTCAACGTCCTTCATAAAGATAATCCTGATATGTATGTGCAGATGGTGGAGTTAGAATTTTTAGACTGATTTTCTGTTAGAGATAAGCTCACAGGCCAGGGCCAGTGAAACTACTGAGACCATCACTGAAGAAACATGCACACACACACACGTTTTCTAAACATACAGGACATACATGCAACAAGGCCACATTGTTACCACAAATTTAGTCTGGATCTATAAAAGTAAGGAGCCATCAGTCTTGATGTTGAAAATAATCCTAATATAGTCTCACACAACTACATGTGTAGGCCATGATTGTAAACAAGAATTTGTTCTTAAAACTGACTTGCCTACTTAAATAATGGTTACATTTATTTTTATATATAAATAAGCCAAACTCTAAAAGGTGGAGGTAAACTAACCTCATCCCCAGGCTCAAATTTCTGGCACATAGAGCCTGGTAACACTGTGCCACAGTGGGACTTGAAAGGGTTGTGGTTATTTAAATGGTGGGAATGGGAGCGAGCCTGCTACAGCTGTATTAGATGGGACCAATCAAAATGTATGTTCTATCACATGTTATCTTTGGGAAGACCAATTGATTCTGAGTTCGGGCATAAAGTTTATATGCAAAAACTATTTCTAAGATGCGTATTTTCAGATTTTCCACTTTCTAAGATGTGTACGCACTTTGAATTCCCCAATGTAGGGGGGGAGGTTCTAAGGG
This sequence comes from Oncorhynchus tshawytscha, assembly GCF_018296145.1. Lineage (NCBI taxonomy): Eukaryota > Metazoa > Chordata > Actinopteri > Salmoniformes > Salmonidae > Oncorhynchus > Oncorhynchus tshawytscha. The sequence goes on from NC_056441.1 coordinate 67,696,609, forward strand.
TTATGCTAGATTGGGATGCACTGAGGTGCTGTGAAACCAGACGGCTCGACAGAGAGAGCCGGCTGGTGGACGAGATTAGAGGCAAACCAACCAACTTTGAACTATTAATCTTCTTCATCATATATTTTTTCATTTTGGGTGAAAACTCAAATATTTAAGCACAAAAACAAAAAAGATCTGACAGCTTTCAACTGTGTAGTCTCCAATCAGTGCATTGTTCCATGTTGAGCTGTTCAGCTTTACATATTCTAGTGTGAAGAAGCTCCTTTTGTTATCTGTAATGTGTATTAAAAAAGTTGCTCTATGTACATACAATACCTGTAGAAAGTCTACACCCATTAAACTTTTTTCACATTTTGTTGTCTTGAATTTAATCCCTTATTAGATTTGATTTTTTTGTAAAGAGCTACACAACCTACTCCACATTTACATGAAAGAAAGTTAAAGAACATTTCCCAAACAAAGAAAATGTTCTATAACTGCAATATCATAATTGAATACCCCACTAAGATCATACTTTGTGGAAGCATCTTTGGCAGCCATTACAATTGCAAATTCTAATCATTCCAATTAAGATCCTACCAACTTTACACAAATCTTAGGGAAACATATATCCATATTTTTTCAAAATTGCTCAGGCTCATTAAATTTGGTTGGAGAACATTGATAGACAGCGATATTCAAACCTTTTTAAGCTGATTTCAGTCAGGACTGAGACTAGACCACCCAAGAACACTCAACATCTCTTGGAAAGCCATTCTGGTGTGTCTTTGGTATAAAAATGTGTGTTGTTGTCTCACTGAAAAACAGAACAGAATGGATGATTGAGTGGATTTTTGAACACAGGTTTCTTTCTTTTCACTTTGTCATACAGGCCAGTAATATGGAGTGAATGCAATGTTGTTGATCCCTTTGTATTTTCAAGTACAGTGGTGGTAGCACCCTGTTATGAGTATGCTTGTCACCTGCAGGGACTGGGGAGTTTGGTAGGATCAAAATAAATATGAAAGGAGCAAAGCCCAGGTAAAAAGTTAGAGAAAAATCCACCTCAGTCTTCTGAAGACCCTTGGATAGGTTTATTTTTCTGCGCCACAATTCCATTAATGTTTTTTGAAAAGACACACCAGAATGGCTTTCCAAGAGGTATTGACTGTTCCTGAGTCTCAGTCCTGACTTAAATCTGCTTAAAAAAAAGAGATACAAGGCTTACATATCGCTGTCTATCAATGATCCCCAACCAAATGTAATGAGCCTGAGCAATTTTGACAAAAACAATGGATATAGGTTGCCCTAAGAGTGCAAAGCTGGTAGAATCTTAATGAAAATGATTCACAGCTCTAGTGGCTGCCAAAGGTGCTTCCACCAAGTTTTAATTCAGGGGGTGGAGACTTATCCAATTATGATATGCAGCAAAATGTTTTTAAAAAAGTTAAAGGGGGTGTAGACTTACTATAGGCACTGTAGATGCCATTAAGATTATTTTATTGGTCAACTGCACACAAGATCCTTTCAACCCAACCCCACCAAAAGACACACATACAGGTCTTGGAGAGGTGTAGGAGGTTGCCACACTGGGCACCTGTTGTTGTAGGGGGTTAAATGCCTTGCTCAATAGCAGGGAATGGCATCCAGCTCACGTCGACAGATTTTTCCAGTCGAACGTGGGACCCTCTCTAACTGCTAGGCTACCTGCCGCATGGCTGAACAGATCTGGGATTACAAGGGGATTGGATTACTGAGAATGGGAGGTTGGTCCGGTACTTCAGAGAATAAACTAAAACTGACTGATACCTAAGCAGAACTGCTCCCAGCCCTGAAATAATCAACCAGCTTCTTCAACAGTTCATAAACAGTTTCTTCAACACTAGTCTGTTCCTTTAGACCACACACCAACAAAGCACCAATGAGAGAGACACAAAACCTCAGGGAAAAGTTCATCAGAAAAGATCCAGCGTCAGTAGTTTCTGTGGAAACCATGCATGATGTCTGAGGAAGAGGAGATCCCTTACATACCTGCTTGGAGTCGTTTGCCATGAAGTTCCAGATGACGCTGTTCCTGCCAATATCAGATGTGGGGCTGTACCAGGCCTGTAGGACTACCATCTGACCCTTCACCACCTCTCTCTCTCTCCTGGGCATCTCCACCCGCTGGGAGTCACCTTGACACAGCAAACACACAGTCACTAAAACTCACCCGACACAGCATCAACACACAGCTGGTTCCAATACACTCCCTACCCCTAATCCTTTAGTGTTGGTATATGTGAAGAATTGGTATAAGTAGGGCTGTTGCGGTGACCGTATTACCGCCACACTGCCGGTCACGAGTCATGGCAATTAGGCTTCTCCAAGCTCTGATGCTGCTGATGGTCATTAGTAGCCTACCAAACTTGCTAACTGCCTGGTACACAGCACTCTATTGTCCCTCTAATCACTCTGACATCAATGAAAATCTAATCAAACACTTCATAAAAGCCCATGAAAACATGTGTGCAACATTTCAATAGCCTATGCAATTGTGTGAGTGATGGCCTCTACTAAGAGGATCCCATCAGCTTTCTATAGGCTAAGCCTTCTATATTTATTACTCACCTTTTTTTTTCAATACAGGTGCATGATAAAGGTCCATTCTAAATCAAAACAAATTTCACACATACAGTGCATTCGAAAAGTACCCTTGCCTTTTTCCACATTTTGTTAAATTACAGCCTTATTCTACAATGGATAAATTACATCAATCTACACACAAAACCCCATAATGGCAAAGTGAAAACAAGTTTTTATAAATGTTTGCAAATGTGTGTGTGTATATATATATATATAAATGAATAAACTACCTTATTTACATCAGTATTCAGACCCTTTGCTATGAGACTCGAAATTGAGCTAAGGTGCATCCTGTTTCCATTGATCATCCTTGAGATGTTTCTGTAACTTGATTGGAGTCCACCTGTGGTAAATTCAATTGATTGGACATGATTTGGAAAGGCACACAGCTGTCTACATAAGGTCCCACAGTTGACAATGCATGTCAGAGCAAAAACCAAGCCATGAGGTCGAAGGAATTGTCCGTAGAGCTCCGAGACAGGATTGTGTTAAGGCACAGATCTGGGGAAGGGTACCAAAAAATGTTGGCAGCATTAAACAACACAGTGGCCTCCATCATTCTTAAATGGAAGAAGTTTAGAACCACCAATACTCTTCCTAGAGCTGGCCTCCCGGCCAAACTGAGCAATCAAGGGAGAAGGGGCTTGGTCAGTGAAGTGACCAAGAACCTGATATTTACTCTGACAGAGCTCCAGAGTTCCTCTGTGGAGATGGGATAACCTTCCAGGAGGACAACCATCTCGCAGCAGTCCACCTATCAGGCTTTTATGGCAGAATGGCCAGACGGAAGCCACTCCTCAGAAAAAAGGGACATGGCAGCCCACTTGGAGTTTGCCAAAAGGCACCTAAAGACACTCAGACCATGAGAAACATGACTCTGGTCTGATGAAACCAAGATTTAACTCTTTGGCCTGAATGCCAAGCATCATGTCTAGAGGAAACCGAGCACCATCCTTACGGTGAAGCATGGTGGTGGCAGCGTCATGCTATGGGGATGATTTTCAGTGGCAGGGACTGGGAGCCTCGTCAGGATCTAAGGAAAAATAAACGGAACAAAAATAGAGATTCTTGATGAAAACTTGCCCCAGAGCGCTCAGGACCTCAGACTGGGGCGAAGGTTCACCTTCCACCAGGACAATGACCCTAAGCTCACAGCCAAGACAACACAGGAGTGGCTTCGGGACAAGTCTCTGAATGTCCTTGAGGGGCCCTTCCAAAGCCCGGACTTGAACCTGATCTAACATCTCTGGACCTGAAACCTGAAAAAAATAGCTGTACAGCGACGTTCCCCATCCAACTTGACAGAGCTTGAGAGAAACACCAGAAACACAAATACAAGTGTGCTAAGCTTGTAGTGTCATACCCAAGAAGACTCCAGGCTGTAATCGCTGCCAAAGGTGCTTCAACAAAGGACTGAGTAAAGGGTCTAAATTCTTATGTATAGTTGAAGTCGGAAGTTTACATACACCTTAGCTAAATACATTTAAACTCAGTTTCACAATTCCTGACATTTAATCTGAGTAAACATTCTCTGTCTTAGGTCAGTTAGGATCACCACTTTAATTTAATGTAAAATGTCAGAATAATAGTAGAGGGGCTTTGTGATGGCCACTCCAATACCTAGACTTTTGTCCTTAAAGCCATTTTGCCACAACTTTAGAAGTATGCTTGGGGTCATTGTCCATTTGGAAGACCCATTTGCAAACAAGCTTTAACTTCCTGACTGATGTATTGAGATGTTGCTTCAATATATCCACATCATTTACCTCCCTCGTGATGCCATCTATTTTGTTATGTGTACCAGTCCCTCCTGCAGCAAAGCACCCCCACAACATGATGCTGCCACCCCCGTGCTTCACGGTTGGGATGGTGTTCTTCGGCTTGCAAGCCTCCCCCTTTTCCTCCAAACATAACGATGGCCATTGTGGCCAAACAGTTCAATCTGTTTCATCAGACCAGAGGACATTTCTCCAAAAAGTACAATCTTTGGCCCCATGTGCAGTTGTAAACCGTAGTCTGGCTTTTTTATGGCGGTTTTGGAGCAGTGGCTTCTTCCTTGCTGAGCGGCCTTTCAGGTTATGTCGATATAGGACTCGTTTTACTGTGGATATAGATACTTTTGTACCGGTTTCCTCCAGCATCTTCACAAGGTCCTTTGCTGTTGTTCTGGGATTGATTTGCACTTTTCGCACCAAAGTACGTTCATCTCTAGGAGACAGAACACATCTCTTTCCTCAGCGGTATGACAGCTGCGTGGTCCCATGGTGTTGATACTTGCGTACTATTGTTTGAATGTGAATATGAATGTGAATATGAATGTGGTACATTCAGGCGTTTGGAAATTCCTCCCATGGACAAACCAGACTTGTGGAGATCTAAAAAAATTTAAAAAAAAAACATTGAGGTCTTGGCTGATTTCTTTTGATTTTCCCATGTCGTCAAGCAAAGAGGCACTGAGTTTGAAGGTAGGCCTTGAAATACATCAACAGGTACACCTCCAATTGACTCAAATGATGTCAATTAGCCTATCAGACTTCTCAAGCCATGACATCATTTTCTGGAATTTTCCAAGCTGTTTAAAAGGCACAGTCAACTTACTGTATGTTGTGGAAATTTCCTGTATTACCAAATCACGAGAGCAAACCACACACAAGTCAGAGTTATCATAAAGTCCATCTTTAATTATATGAGCTCCATCACAACCCTGTGACTCTCAGATCAATTCAGTGTCTATAAATGAATGAGAGTGTCAACATAATGGCAACTGCGATCCTTTATAGCAAAGATCCACCCCTCTAGTCGACATGACAAATAACAGATCTTAAGAACATTACACAAAGAAAGATTTTACTTGAGGAGTATCCCATCGCCAGACAGTATTTAGCTATAAATTATCATTCAGTTTGGTCTCCTAAACGAAGCTCTTATCTTGTTCTTGGTACAAAATAGTAACAAGACATTACCTCATCCAATGGTATATATATCAATTGTCATTTTAGACACTCCCTCCTGGACAAGATCACAGACACAGTGACTGGCACACAGACATTGTGGAGCCACCTATCTGGTTCCCCATTTATCACACCATCCCTTCACATGGTTTAGGAATAGTTTACAGACACATTCACAGATAAGACTAACCTTTCCCCTCTCTGGGGCCCAATGTAACTTAGCCCTAGCAGGAAAGGGATAACTGCAAACTGCAAACAGTATTATCCAAAAGAAGACATTCTAATGACATTCACATAAGAATGCAATAAAATGAATAAAAAATCTTATTTATAAATGTTACCTCAAGAATCCTGATTCTGCCACGACAATGTAAAACTTCTGACCCAATGGAATTGTGATAGTGGATTATAAGTGAAATAATCTGTCTGCAAACAATTGATGGAAAAATTACTTGTGTCATGCACAAAGTAGATGTCCTAACCGACTTGCCAAAACTATAGTTTTTTATTAACAAGACATTTGTGGAGAGGTTGAAAAACAAGTTAGACTCCAACCTAAGTGTATGTAAACTTCCGATTTCAACTGTAAATGTGTTATTTCAGTTTTTTGTTGTCATAAATTTGCCAACATTTCTAAAAACCTGTTTTTGGATTGTCATTATGGGATTTTGTGTGTAGATTGATGAGGGCAAAAAACGATTTAATTCATTTTAGAATAACTCTAATGTGACAAAATGTGAAAGAAGTCGAGGGGTCTGAATACTTTCCGAATGCACTGTATATTATTTAGTATAGGTAAAGACCAGATTAAATCAAGAATAGTCTGATTGGTAACAATACTAGCCTATCACGTGTTAATTATATATTATCACTTGTGAATGATGCCCAGCATCAGAACAATGCCTATTTATGAGACTTTTCAAATCACCGCATGTAGCCTAGCCCATAGGCCTATATGTTTTCACAAGGTTTGTATCACAACTGAAGTGGCCAAATAACTTCTTAAAATAAAGCACATAAATCCGCTATACAAGGGGTGTAGAGCCTAACTTGCATACAGCATACAGTGGCTTGTGAAAGTATTCAGCCCCTTTGGCATTTTTCCTATTTTGCTGTCTTACAACCTGGAATTAAAATGTTTTTTTGGGGGGTTAGTATAATTTGATTTACACAACATGCCTACCACTTTGAAGATAAATATTTTTTATTGTGAAACAAACAAGAAATAAGACAAAAAACGTTAACATTGAGCGTGAGTAACTACTATGTCCTGCTGGAAGGTGATCCTCAGTCCCAATCTCAAATCTCTGGAAGACAAACAGGTTTCCCTCAAGGATTTCCCTGTATTTAGCACCATCCAGCATTCCATCAATTCGGACCAGTTTCCTAGTCCCTGCTGATGAAAAACATCCCCACAGCATGATGCTGCCACCACTATGCTTCACTGGGATGTGTTCTCGGGGTGATAAGATGTGTTGGGTTTGCACCAGACATAGCGTTTTCCTCGATGGCCTAAAAGCTCAATTTTAGTCTCATCTGACCAGAGTCACCCATATGCCATTTTGCGAACAAGCAATGGCTTTTTTCTTGCCACTTCTGTACAGCCCAGCTCTGTGGAGTGTACGGCTTAAAATTGGTCCTATGGACAGATACTCCAATCTCTGCTGTGGAGTTTCAGCTCCTTCAGGGTTGTCTTTGGTCTCTTTGTTGCCTCTCTGATTAATGCCCTCCTTGCCTGGTCCGTGATATTTGGTGGGCGGCCCTCTTGGCAGGTTTGTTGTGGTGCCATATTCTTTCCATTTTTTAATAATGGATTTAATGGTGGGATGTCTGTGGGATGTTCAAAGTTCCTGATATTTGTTTATAACCCAACCCTGATCTGTCCTTCTCCACAACTTTGTTCCTGACCTCTTTGGAGAACTCCTTGGTATTCGTGGTGCTGCTTGCTTGGTGGTGCCCCTTGGTTAGTGGTGTTGCAGACTCTGGGGCTTTTCAGAACCGGTGTATATATACACAGATCATGTGACACTTAAATAAAGTCCACTTGTGTGCAATCTAACTAATTATGTGACTTCTGAAGGTAATTGGTTGCACCAGATCTTATTTAGGGGCTTCATAGCAAAGGGGGTGAATACATATTCACCCACCACTTTCCATTTTTCCTAATTTTTTGAAACTATTTTTTTTCTTTTCATTTCACTTCACCAATTTGGACTAATTTGTGTATGTCCATTACATGATATCCAAATAAAAATACATTTAAATTACAGGTTGTAATGCAACAAAATAGGAAAAACACCAAGGGGGTGAATACTTTTGCAAGGTGCTGTACATAAGCAGCGAGTGAGTCAAGTTTGGGGAAGATAATTTTCATCATAACAATGCACCTTTATAATAAAAGCATTACATGCATAATCACATTTGATGTCACTTTTGATAATGGTGTTTTCTACTAATGGAACATTTGCGAATATAGCCTCCTGCCATGTGCTCATTGCTGTGCTTATGTGAAGAAATAATAGTTTGTCAACATTTTAAGCTAAACGTTCTGATCTGTTGCATCAGCCACATTGCATAAAAAAGTTATTTTTTGATGCTAGTGGTTGTATTCATTTGGGATCTATCGCATCCCACAACTGTCCCAGACTATGTTTGGAGTATTTATTTTTCATACAGAATAGGTTGACTTTTGTACTACAGGGGACTGTCGATTGACAAAGGCTAGTGCTTTTGCTGTTCGTTAGGCCTACTCATCTTGTTGGCTGACGAAAAGTAAATATATTCAATATGTACCTCGGAATTGGATAAGGACTCACGCAGTTACGTCCCCAATGTGTCCGTCTTCACCTGTAGCCTGTGAGAAAGACCCGATCACATAATGGAGAGTCATGTGAGTGAGAGATGCCTCGGAACACGCAGCACCGAGGGAGAAGGGTACAATGCAGCATTCCGGGCCAAGGGCACTACGGCCACAAAAGGCATGGATGTTTTTAGGGTGCATTACGGCCACAAAGGGGATGCTGCAGTGAAATTGGAGGTATTGCCAAATGCTTGTCAAATTGTTAATGATAGGCTGGTGTGTACAGCACATAAAAAACAAAGCAGAGCTCATGCCTTTCAAGCATACTTTTTCAAATCACTATTAGTCGCATCATGCAGCCTTACAATGTATTCAAAATCTAAACATATAGCCCAAAGTTATTAGAACAACTAAAGTTACATTAGTAACTCTAAATTAAGCATATATAAGTACCTATTTCTTTGTTAACCACTCAACACAGAATAGCCGCATGTGCGCACTCCCTAAAATCGCTTGGAGAAAAAAATCCTTCCTATTTTATTCAGCTTTGTTCAATTGTATTCTTCATACTATAAAATAATGCACCGGAATTCTAAGCAAATCTCATCTGCTAAATGAACTAGTGTAGCCCAAAGCCATTTGTCATAGCCAGATCAGGACAACTCAAGAGTATGCTATTATGTTCTTCTCAAATAGACTACATGTTCTTTAAACCTGTCTGAAATAAATAATTGATTTATTGTGAAGGTGTAGGCTATATTACATGGATTTATTAGACTTTTTAAAATGTAGATTTTCCAAAGGTCTGCATCAGTGGCTTGTAAGCTGTGTGTGAAAGCCAGGAGATGCTAAATGTGTTTAGGTTAATAAACAGAGAATTACCGTGAGATCGACAGTTATTTGCTTAACAATAACTGGCTGACGAAATTTCGTGACCGCCACAGCCCTATAGGTAAAGGCGATTTAGTTGTGAAGCTTCCGCCATATTGCTTCCACAGATCTGCCAACATTGAACTTTTTTAAGCAGTGAATTGCAGTCAACAAAACTCTTCCAATCTTGTCAGTTCAGTTAAATATTCAAGTATGACATCACTTGTCATTAGGGCTGTGACGGTCATGGAATTGTGGATGACGGTTATTGGTCAGCCAAATAACCAGTCACCATAATAACCATTAAGACGCACATTTTCTCCTCTCCTGACTGCTGCTACTGTTGTAGGGAGGGGGGTCACCTAGATCACGGATGACTCGTTTGCTACAACACCATGCTTGTTTTCAGCAAGGAGCAACAAAGTTTCACCACATTGTAGAGTCCATGTTATAGCAGAAATGGACTCATCCACACAAATGTCTGGCTGTCCCGTCTCCGGTCAGCTGTTCGTTCCACAATAAAAACCTATTTTACTTTCATTCTGGTCTTCATCCATAACCGTTGGTGACACGGTAATTATGCCAGCCCTACTTGTCACAGGGTGCTTCACATAAATGACCGAGCCTTGAAGCCCATGAAAGTCATGACAGTAAGAGGTCAGGAGCAAAATTCACATTTAGGTCTTCCTTGACATCATCTTGATATCTGTATAGCCCTCTCTTGCAATCTGTTTTTATTCAGCTATCATAATTCAACACTGCTACTGGTAATCCCCCTAACACTACAAATACTGGCCAGACGTAAACCTACAAAGCCCAGATGAGATCAATTGAAGGGGAAGACAGAGCACATTAAATATAAAAAAATAAGATCAAAAGCAGAATAATTACAGTGCCTTGATTAATAGTGGATAAAATTCTGTCATCCTCCACAGCTGTTTGAGAGGGCTTTTACGTAATCTGGGCAACATTCAGCTGGACTCAGGTCCACAGAGACCAAAATGGAGGTCACAGATCTCACAAATCAATCATTTACCCACATTTGGGATGTTGTACACGGTCAGACAACCCTGAATTGTTTGCTGTAAACTTGAACTGTAACATAGTTATATTGATGATATAGCCTACAGGACCTCAAACAAAATGACACTTTTCAGATACATAAATAAAATACGGTTGACGGTTATTGGTCAGCCAAATAACCAGTCACCATAATAACTCATAAGCTTACCTCAAACATTTGAACCATTTGGGATATCAAAAAATACATACGATAGTCAAACATGTGTTGATTGAAATCTCTAAAGAGACATATGCTAATGTCAAGCATTAGAAATGATTGAAATATCTGGATATGCATAAAATAATCTCAAGCATTTAGTTGATTGAACTGTTGGAGAACTGCTCACTAGATCCCATTTAACGACCAGGTCTAGCCCATATCTCCTACTAGAAAATATCAAGACTATATGCCAATAAATAACTTGTATAACTACACTCAGTATAATCATAAAGACATAAGGCAGAGCAATAAAACCTAAAGTATCATCCAGCAGCCTACAACCAAAGCATTCAAAAGTAGAGGAAGAGCAGATGATAAAATAAAAGTGGAGAGAAGTAGAGGAGCATGGAGAGTTGGAATGAGAAAGATTGGATGATGAGAATTGAATGAGTGAAATGAGAGATAAGAAGTAGAAAAAGAGGAGAGATTGAACTAGACTATGGTGGTGGGCAGGCTCACTCACAGGGTGCTGGCCAGTCCCCTGAGATGGTCAGCTGAAGATGGATCATCTGATCCGAGCAGTCGGAGTCCTCCCGATCCGCCAGCTTGGAGCTAGGTCCCACACACACACACAGAATAACCCCCTCCACACACGGACAGACAACCCCCTCAGCGTGACGGTCTCAAATCCCTAGTCCACAAAAACAATAACCCTATAAGAAGAGGGTCTTAACCCCCAGTCCTCATAAACGCAAACACACGTTCAGCAAGAGGGACAGGTCTGCACACACACGTACATCTAGCTAGGCTAGGGGCTGCACAACAGCTACAGTGTGACTGCACCCCGGTTATTTTCTTTCTGGATGAGAGAGCGAGAGAGAGCGAGATAAAGAGGGAGGGGGGGGGGGGGCGCAACTGGGCATCGGTCTGACGTAAGTGCTGGCATCTTGTTCTGGGCTTATAGTTGCAGTGACTTATTTCCCCTGGTATCAATGACCCCATTGCTATGGTGGCCCTTGTTTAATTTATGCCGTGAAGCACCTATGGACTAATCCCTAAACAATCCCTGGCTCAATAATTCAAACCTGACTGACTCTTGCTTCACGTGACCCAAGTTCAACAGCTCAGCTGGACACAGAGATAAGGTAGGCTAACACATGGTCACTTTGACAACCGTCTCTGCTGCTAGCTGTTGCTATGACTGGATTCTCATTCTCATATTTGCAGTATTAGTTACATTAAATTACATTTATTTTCTCATTTCAGACAAGTCTCTTAGCCTGCACAGGTTTTGAAGACATATACTAACAGAAATGGATAGGCCTCAATAAAACTACTTGATTCATGTACTGAACCTGAACTTGCATTGAACCTACAAGTTTATTAGAGACCGTTGTTCCACAGAAATTCCCAAGACAAATGACAACCAATGCGCCAATGGAGAATGCCAATGTCCACTCTTACGCCAATGAAAGTCCCAACTTGCCATAACAGTCATCAAAGCTGATGCTGTCAGACTGACTGAAGTAAGTGGATGACCCATGAGTTTAATAGCATCATCATTGTATCAGCCAGTGTAATTCCACAATATAATAGACCCTGGATTGTTTTTTCTGATTTGGCGTGGCTCTAATCCTGTTAGGGATAAAAACACTTTTTTCTGCTTGAGATGGGGGCATTATCTTTACTGAGAAATGAGTGTGTTCTAAAAGAGCAGTGCTACACTCTTAGATAAAAATGTGCAAACATAAAAGGGTTCTTCGCCTGTCCCAATACACTCTAAAGGTTAGGGGTTCAACAGGGGTTCTTCTAAGATCCTCAAAGTTCTTTGGCACTAAAAATGCACCCGAAAGTACTTCCAAGAACCCCATAGGAGGTGGTGTTCATCAAGGAACCTCCTTAGGTTCCTGCAAGCCCCAAGAACTACCTGCCCAACTGAAAAATTGAGATTTGAATTTGCGAAAACAGCAGGTGCAGGTACTTAACAGAACATTTTTAAGATCACCTCAATTTAAGGTAAGGTTTCTACCTTGTATGATCTAAATTGATATTGTTTTATGATGACACCCTCCATCTTTCATATTTGTGCAAATGGCTGTGTTAGGCACATCCTCCCTTTTAAAATTCTTTCTAAAACAGAAAATGGACATAATGCAACGGATGTCAATCAACAAAGTGGTAAGAATATGTTGACGGCTATAGCTGCATTGGGTGCAGATGACTGAACTTCCTACTTATTTCTGCAGGTATACTGAGGAGGCGCACAAAAAAGGTATGTACAATTGGTATTGGTTTGTCGCATGTTATGCAGATCACATGTAGGCTATCACATTTTTATTAATGGTTTCTCTCAGGGGTGGAAAAGTACTCAATTTTCATACTTGAGTAAAAGTAAAAATACCTTAAAAGAAAAATGAAAAAGTGAGTCACCCAGTAAAATACTAGAGTAAAAGTCGAAAAATATTCTGTTTTAAAAAGTACTTAAGTATCAAAAGTAGAAGTATAAATAATTTCACATTCCTTATATTAAGCAAACATGATTTTATAGTTTAAAAATGGTTTAATTTACTGATACCCAGGGGCACAGTTCAACACTCAGACATAATTTACAAACAAAGCATGTGTTCAGTGAGTCTGCCAGATCAGAGGCAGTAGGGATGACCAGGGATGCGCTCTTGATAAATGTGTGAATTAGACAATTTTCCTGTCCTGCTAAGCATTCAAAATGTAACTTTTGGATGTCAGGGAAAATGTAAGGAGTAAAAAGTAAATTATTTTCTGTAGGAATGTAGTGGAGTGAAAAAGGAAACCGCACACTGCTTTTGATAGTATCACTGACCTGCAAAATGTTTGCTCAGATGTGCGAGTGCCTTAGGAATTTGGAATGTAGTGGAGTAAAAGTGTCAAAAATATTAATAGGAAAGTACAGATGCCTCAAAACTACTTAAGTAGTATTTTTACTTAAGTACTTTATACCACTGGTTTCTCTAAAACTTTATAGGACTCAGCAGCCATCCTCCTCCTCATCCCTGACCTCTTCAATGAAGATCCCAGAGGTCTCTACATTATGGACCAGGTACGTGTATGATAACGGTTGTCAAAAGTGAACAGCGGTTTCATTCACATTTACCACAAAAACCATTGCATGAATACTGTCGTGTGCACGTTTTGTTAATCATCTGTATAATTATTATTTTTGTATTCCTAGAATTCACCCTCCCTACATGGCTGATTAATATAACTGGAAACCTGTTCGATCACCATGCACTAGAAAATCATTCTGGCTATGGATACGAAGGATTTCAACACATTAACACGCCAGAAAATATACAGATTGAACTGCTGGGAGTTTACCGCATCTCGATTTTTGACTTCTGCTTTGCCACTAAAATCATAAAACACTGACAACTAAAATAGTGTTATTGTTATGCTGATTAATAATTGGGAGGGGGTAAAAAAAAAAAAGAACCCCAAAAGTTTATTCGAGCAACCATTAAAAGGGGTTCTTTGAAGAACTTAGAGGTTCCCCCAGTTTTAATTTGAAGAATCCTTTTGAGTGTAGGAGAACCATTATTTGTTCCAGGTAGAACCCTTTTGCTATCTATGTAGAACCATTTTCACAGAGGACTCTACATGGAACCCTATGGGAAAATAGATGTAAGATGTGATTGGATTAGGCTGGATTGCGTCATTATGGAAAAATGTATTTAGAGTGATACTTTATGACCATGAATTTTTATCATAGTTTGCATACCTATGGGAACAATTCTATACAACTATCTGCAGCTAAATCGAAGCCCTCCAGACTTGGTGGATAATAATACAGTGTATCCTAATGCGAACGAGTATTGGACTGTGTTGTAGATTAGAATGATGAATGGTTATTTGAAATGATACACTCTGCCTTAATGCAGGATAATGCTATTTATTCCTGTGACTATTCTTGCGCTTCTTCTTGGACTAGGTTTATCCCCAGAACTGTGTCATTCAATTGCTTATTAAATGAAGGAAAATCTTCCCTAATCCCTGGCTCGGTCTCCACTCTCCATCTGGGTTGTGTTTTGCTGCAGAGAGATGAGACACACTGGAAGGTGTATCATCATGAATCTACATCCATCAAGAGATAAACCCTTGAAAAGCTGCCACTGTAAAACAATGTAGGCGGGGCATCACTGTCAACTGGCATGTTTAATAACTACCATGGTTTTATACTGTATTAAGGTATATTTTTTGTAAAGATGCATCCTGCCTATGAAATACAACTAGACTCATCTATTGATGAGGCATTAGTATAGTGGGCATTAGTATAGTGGGCCCTTTAGTCATATTTGTTTTAAAAAGGCAAATGTAGTGTTCTAAAATCTGTGGAAAAAATCTCAGCAAATACTGTCATGGTCATGCCGAGCTGGTTGCCTGATCCATCAGGCTGGTCGAACTCAAACAAGAGACCGATGAGAATGTCTCAGTTACCATGAGCAGCCAAGAGGGGGCAGCAAATCTTTATAAGAATCACCAACTAAGCAAAAGACTAGAATCACATGGATGTGGTGGATTAATTTGATATCAATGGCCAATGTTTTGTAGCCTGGTAACGCATACTCAATTTAATTCCACTGCTCTATATATCGCTAGACTGCCACCATAGAAGTCCTTTCCTGCTGATGTCTAAGTGAGGAGCGTTGTACAAAACAAGTCATCAGCGATTGGATCATCTCTAACCAATCAGAGTATCAAAGCCAATGACTACATCCTAAAAGCAGCTCTACCCACGTGTGTTCAGGCTCTGGCCCAACCCATCGGTTTCAGGGACCAATCAAAACGGTTTCAATGTGTTCGCATTCGAGGAGTCGTCGGGTAGGAGATCAAATCCAGACTCATCGTGGAGGAGAAACGTTAGTGGGTGTGACGTTTGCCCGGAGCGATGTGGCTGGGTAGCCAGGCAAAATGTTTAAGTGCCTCCATTTTTAGATTATCAATAATCCATAATAATCCATGATGGTAATTAAATTATATCCAAGCAAGCATGTTAAAAATATAGGCTTAACTTCTGAAATCCACAACGAAAAACAACCAATATTCACTACGTTTTGAACACCATCAGTACAACATATCTTTTTTATTTAACCTTTATTGAACTAGGCAAATCAGTTATGAACAAATTCTTATTTACAATGATAGCCTACCCCGGTCAAACCCAGACGACGCTGGGCCAATTCTGCGCCGCCTTATGGGACTCCCAATCACGGCCGGATGCGATACAGCCTGGATGCTCCTTCAAAAATAGAAATTGTCTGTAAAACAATGAAATGATTCCAGTACTTTGCTGAAACACACAACCATGCCCACCCTCCAGCATCGGGGCCGAAGATAAGTGGTTATGTTTAATGACAGTTGGTTTATCTTTCACTATAATCACTCTTTTCACCGTAGTCTTTATCTCCTGAGGGTCTTGTGTTCAAGTTACCCTCCTCCATCTCTCTCCCTCCCCTCTTCTGTGCTGACGGAGACTTCAAATTAACCACTAATCTGAAGCTGCTAGTGAAAGTTGCAGCACCACGCTCAAGGAAGGGCTAAAGGTCTTTCACAGGAGAGAGGGAAGGATTCACAGGGGACTGACTAGGCGAGACTGACTGACAGCACAATGAGTGGCAAGGTGGCTACAGTTTATAAATGGGCATTGGCCGATGTAACATTTCAGACTGAGTGGCATTCAATGATGGGAAAATATGAGGCTTTATTACAAAACGTGTCCTGACATTCCACAAAGCTAAACCTGTGTTTGGCTATGTAAAAAGAGGATTAAGGTAAAGTGAGAGTACAGGAGGTTGGTGACACCTTAATTGGGGAGGACAGGCTCATGGTAATGGCTGGACCAGAATTAGTGGAATGGTATCAAATGCATCAAACACATGAGCTGTGTTAGAATAACCATACTAACATACTGTATTCTACATACTTAGTATATACTTTTAGTATATTTTAGTATACTGTAAACGAACAGTATCATTTCAGTTGAGCGTACTAGCGCTTCGCCTGTATACCGGAAGTTGAGGCTGTTGCAATACAACCTCTTGCTAGCTTGTTAGCATAACAAATGACTAGCTAGACATTTTATGATTTCGAGTGTGTTCGTAAATTTCACTCTCGTGGCGCACACTGGACGCTCTGGCCGAGGAGTAGGGTTGATCCGAGCGTTCTGACCTCACTAAGGTAGTCAAACACCCAAGCCAACAGGGTAACATCGGCTAGCTACTTCCAGACACAAATGAGAAAACACCTTACGCTTACCATTTCACTCGCCCTAGCAGACCTCGTTGGGCTGTTTTCATGTTATCCAGAGCGTTGGTGACTGTACTGTAACTGTGCTGCTGGCAACAATTTAATCAAGCTTTTTTTGCTGACGTTCACTGACACCGGCCATATTCAACAGGTGGTCAGCGTTCAGAATAACTTGTGAATTTATGCACTCTGGCACACTCAGACGAGAGTGTTCGGAAATCGGAGTAGATAGAAAGATGTATTAGTAGCCAACTAACATTATGTAACTAGTTAACATACCAGCGGTACATACTGCTGTAATGCTCAACATTTTCTTAACACGTTGTAAAACCACGCCCATTTTCTGAAGAAAAGCATTATGGGCCCTAAAAGTACAGAAATAGTGTCCACTGCGTGTATACTTCGTATTTTGGAGAATTTAGTACGACATCCGGGAACTTTTGGCATACTAAATATATCCATACTATGACCAAGAAGCATACTACATACTCAATTTGTCACAAATAGTATGGTTAGTACCGTTAGTATGAGTATTCAAACACAGCTATGGTTTCCATGTGTTTGATGCCATTCCATTTGCTCCGTTCCAGCCATTAGGAGCCGTTCTCCCCTCAGCAGCCTCCACTGAGTGGTACATGGGGGTATATGGGGGGGTGAGTTGGGATCTGGATGGTGGGAGGCAGTTAGTGATGTAGGACAATAATATAGCCTTTGTGGAAGACTGTGCATATACTGTACGTGTCTGACCCCCGGGGCTTCAAACAGATGGTTCTTAAATAATAAATATTTGAAGGAGGCTCCTTTAAATTGGATTACATTAGCGTAAATCTCTGCAGCTATTTTAAACCATTTTGAGTATGCTATCTCATCACAGGCGCTTTAATCCCTTTAAAGTTTTGATTGTGTTCAAATTGATTCTGCATGCACACATGGGCTCTAACTCCCACAACCGCTCTCCCTCCGGCTCTCTCAAATACCACTAAATCACATTATTCATTTATCAATGGAAAAACACCTTAAGGAAAAGCACTTCAGGGAGAAAGAAATATTTCACCAGGAAAGCTGATTTTAGATTCATGCCAGTGAGAGATAAAATCAAAATAGTTCACGTCCCTTCTAAGGAGAGGTTGGATACAGGTAGGTTTTAGGAGAGGAAAAGGTAATGGAATAGAGCATTACAGGGACGTCACCAGGACCAGGCTTTAGGGTCAGCCCTGAATCATTTGCCCTGCTGCGACGGTTTAAAATAAATGAAGGCAACTGAATGCGCCACCTAGTTCATGGTTAGCGGTCACGGCAAATAGAGCAATGCAGATCTTCTACACACACACACACACACACACACACACACACACACACACAACTATTCTCTGATATTTTCCTGAACTTGCCAATACATTTGATGCATTTAATTCACATAGCATTGCATAGACTCCCATACAGCAAGACATATAAAAGGTGTGAAAAACATAGAAAGCAACTTTTTTTGGGAGTGGGTATCATATCAATGTGTTCATAGGAATGGGGAGAATAAGATAAGACTATTAAAACCTTCGCCACCCCAAAGTGGACACATTTTTCCGCTGGCCCATGTGGTGAGATGCATGATTGATGTTGAAATATGGCTTCAGAGACTATGAAGCTATGAAATCACATTGGGCTATTCTATGTAGAGGGAAGAACAGCCCTTTTAAAACACTATACAGGACTGAAAGAGGACCATTCTCCAAATCTCCTAACTGCCTGTGGCACTAGGACACAGTCTTCCTCCCTATATCAAAATCTGTGCCAGACTTCAAATTCCCCCCCACACACACACACAGATGGATTGGACTTGAATAATGCATTGTGACTAATCCCAATAAGAGAGATGGAAATCACCGTGAAGGAAACGAGCTTCCCCTTGATCACCGTGATGACCATTAGCTCATGACCGTTACAAAATCAAATGTTATTTGTCATATGTACAGAATATAACCGATGTAGGTAGACCTTAAAGTGAAATGCTTACTTACAAGCCCTTAACTTTTTAAAGCATTGTTGGTTAAGAAAAAACAAGTGTTAAGTAAAAAAAATAGGGGGAAAAAGTTAAATAATTAAACAGCAGCAATAAAATAACAATAGCGAGGCAATATACAGGGGGTACCGGTACAGAGTCAATGTGCGGGGCACCGGTTAGTCGAGGTGATCGAGGTAATGTACAGTTGAAGTCGGAAGTTTACATACACCTTAGCTAAATACATTTAAACTCAGTTTTTCACAATTCCTGACAATTAATCCAAGTAAAAATGCCCTGTCTTCGGTCAGTTAGGATCACCACTTTATTTTAAGAATGTGAAATGTCAGAATAATAGTAGAGAGAATGATTTATTTCACCTTTTATTTCTTTCATCACATTCCCGGTGGGTTAGAAGTTTACATACACTCAATTAGTATTTGGTAGCATTGCCTTTAAATTGTTTAACTTAGATCAAACGTTTTGGGTAGCCTTCCACAAGCTTCCCACAATAAGTTGGGTGAATTTTGGCCCATTCCTCCTGACAGAGCTGGTGTAACTGAGTCAGGTTTGTAGGCCTCCTTGCTCGCATACGATTTCAGGTACTGCCCACAAATATTCTATAGGATTGAGGTCAGGGCCTTGTGATGGCCACTCCAATAACTTGACTTTGTTGTCCTTAAGACATTTTGCCACAACTTTGGAAGTATGCTTGGGGTCATTTTCCATGGGGGTAGAAGCTGTTAAAGAGCCTTTTGGACCTAGACTTGCGCTCCGGTACAGCTTGCTGTGTGGTAGCAGAGAGAACAGTCTATGACTGGGGTGGCTGGAGTCTTTGGCAATTTTTAGGGCCTTCCTCTGTCACTGCCTGGTATAGAGATTCTGGATGGCAGGAAGCTTGGCCCCAGTGAGGTACTGGGCCGTGCGCACTACCCTCTGTAGTGCCTTGCGGTCAGAGGCCGAGCAGTTGCCATACCAGGCAGTGATGCAACCATGCATAAATGGATGCAATACATCTTAGAATCCTAAAAAAATGTTTTTCTTTTAACCTTTATTTAACTAGGCAAGTCAGTTAAGAAGAAATTCTTATTTTCAATGACAGCCTAGGAATAGTGGGTTAACTGCCTGTTCAGGGGCAGAACGACAAATTTGTACCTTGTCAGCTCAGGGGTTTGAACTTGCAACCTTCTGGTTACTAGTCCAACGCTCTAACCACTAGGCTACAACTCCCCGGGTGCCCAATGGGGCAGCCCCACGCACCTCTGTGATTCAGAGGACACATATAGGTGTGTATGCAATTGACAATAAAATTAAAAAAATAGGTCAAATGTAAGTACTGTTATTGTGAAGTGGAAATATCTCGGAGCAACAATGGCTCTGCTGCGACGTGAACTGTTTGTCAGGAGCAAGAACTGTTTGTCAGGAGCTTCATGAAATGGGTTTCCATGGCCGAGCAGTGATGTTAAGCTCGCCGTTAATGGACTCTGGAGCAGTGGAAATGCTTTCTCTGGATTGATGAATCATGCTTCACCATCTGGCACTGCGACGGAAGAATCCGGGTTTGGCGGATTCCAGGGGAATGCTACCAGCCCCAATGAATAGTGCGAACTGTAAAGTTTGGTGGATGATTAATGGTCTGGGGCCGTTTTTTGTGGTTAGGGCTAGGCCCCTTAGATCCAGTGAAGGGAAATCTTAACGCTACAGCATACAATTACATTCTAGGCGATTCTGTGCTTCCAAATTTGTGGCAACAGTTTGGGGAAAGGCCCTTTGTTTCAGCATGACAATGCCCCTATGCACAAAGCAAAGTCCATACAGAGCCCGGACCTCAAACCCCATCAAACACTTTTGGGATGAATTGGAAAACCGACTGCGAGCCAGGCCTAATAGCACAACATCAGTGCCTGACCTCACTAATGCTCATGTGGCTGAATGGAAGCAGGTCCCAGCAGCAATGTCCCAACATCTCGTGGAAAGAATTCCCAGAAGAGTGTAGGCTGTTATAGCAGCAAAGGGGGGAACAACTCCACATTAATGCCTATGATTTTGGAATGAGATGTTCAACGAGCAGGTGTCCATATACTACATTACCAAAAGTATATCTCTCATTGGGACAGTGGTTAGGGTGTTTGTTGGTGCTGATGGCCTGGGTTTGAAACCTGCTAGGGGAGTCACCATACTTTCACATTCTTAGCAATATACACTCCATGGCCAGTTTATTAGGTACACCCATCTAGTACCAGGTCAGTGAATTTGGAGGCCTTTGCCTCCGAAACAGCATGAGTTCTTCGGGGCAAGTAATGTCTGATAAATGCAATTCAAAACAGCAATAGTTACATTAACATACAGTACTGTACCAGTCAAAAGTTTGGACACACCTACTCAGTCAAGGAGTTTTATTTTTTACTATTTTCTACATTGTAGAATAATAGTGAAGACATCAAAACTATGAAATAGCACTTATGGAATAATGTATTAACCAAAAAAAGTGTTAAATCAAAATAGATTTGAGATTCTTCCAAATAGCCACCCTATGCCTTGATGACAGCTTTGTACATTCTTGGCATTCTCTCTATGAATGTCATGAGTAATGCTTTTCCAACAGTCTTGAAGGAGTTCCCACATATTCTGATTCATGCAGTCTCCTCTGAACAGTTAATGCTGAGATGTGTCCGATACTTGAACTCGGAAGCATTTTTTGGGCTGCAATTTCTGAGGCTGGTAACTCTATTGAACTTATCCTCTGCAGCGGAGGTAACTCTGGATCTTCCTTTCCTGTGGCGGTCCTCAGGAGAGCCAGTTTCATCATTGCGCTTGATGGTTTTTGCGACGGAACTTGATGAAATTTTCCACATTGACTGCCCCCATGTCTTCAAGTAATGATGGACTGTCATTTCTCTTTGCTTTTCTGAGCTGTTCTTGCCATAATATGGACTTGGTCTTTTACCAAATAGGTCCATCTTCTGTATACCACCCCTACCTTGTCACAACCCAACTGATCAAACGCTTTTAGAAGGAAAGAAATTCCACATATGAACTTTTAGCAAGGTACACCTGTTAATTAAAATGCATTCCAGGTGACTACCTCATGAAGCTGGTTGAGAGAATGCCATGAGTGTGCTAAGCTGGCTACTTTGAGGAATCTCAAATTTTAAACATTTGTTTAACACTTTTTTGGTTACTACATGATTCCATATGTGTTATTTCATAGTGTTGATGTCTTGTAAATTAGAATTTGTTCTTAACTGACTTGCCTAGTTAAATGAAGGTTAATACATAATAATTCACTATTATTCTACAATGTAGAGAATAGTAAAAAGAAAAACCCTTGAATGGGTAGGTGTGTCCCAATTTTGACTGGTACTGTATATTGCTAAGAACATGAGAGTAGGGTGACTACTCTAGCAGATCTTCAACCCAGGCCACCAACAGCAAATGCCCTAACCACTCTCCCAATAAGGTATATCTCTAGGGCAGGGCTCTCCAACCCTGTTCCGGGAGAGCTACGGTTCTGTAGTTTTTCACTCCAACCCTAATCTAGCACACCTGATTCTAATAATTAGCTGGTTAATGAACTGAATCCGGTTAGTTACAACTGGGTTTGGAGTGAGGATAGATCTCCAGGAACACGGTTGGAGAGTAATGCGCTAGGGCAGGGCTGTCCAACCCTCTTCCTGGAGATCTACTGTCCTGTGGGTTTTCAGTCCAACCCTAATTTAACACACCTCATTCTACTAATTAGCTGCTCAACAAGATCTTAACTAGCTGACTCAGATATTGCTAAATTAGGGTTGGACTGAAAACCTACAGGACAGTAAATCTCCAGGAAGAGGATTGGGCAGCCCTGCGCTAGAGCATGTGGTTATTGGGATAGTATACTTAGGCCCTCCTAAACCCTCTACCCTAGGCACAGGTTAATATGCCCCACCAACATTAGACAACACTACTGAAAGCCCTTCAATTGCTAAAGTAAATACATCAAATAATTGATGAGAAGTCAGATTAACTTGATTTACTTTTAGCGTTTTCTGTTTTAATGTTACTCTTTAAATCACTATGATGAATAAAATATGTTTTCTTGAGTGTATAGAGATTTACTTTGAAGTGCAAGGTGTAGGAATACAGGTGAAATCAGTGACTGATATGGACACGGTGGCGTAGCAGGAACATTTGAGTACTGTGAACTAGATGTCGACCGATTTATGATTTTTCAACGCCGATGCCGATTATTGGATGACCCCCAAAAAAGCCGATACCGATTAATCGGCCAATTTTGAAGTGTTTTTTAAATTTGTAATAATGACAATTACAACAATACTGAATGAACACTTATTTTAACTTAATATAATACATCAATAAAATCAATTTAACCTCAAGTAAATAATGAAACATGTTCAATTTGGTTTAAATAATGCAAAAACAAAAGTGTTGGAGAAGAAAGTAAAAGTGCAATGTGTGCTATGTAAGAAAGCTAACGTTTCAGTTCCTTGCTCAGAACATGAGAACATATGAAAGCTGGTGGTTCCTTTTATCATTGAGTCTTCAATATTCCCAGGTAAGAAGTTTCAGGTTGTAGTTATTATAGGACTATTTCCCTCTATACCATCTGTATTTCATTAACCTTTGACTATTGGATGTTCTTATAGGCACTTTATTGCCAGTGTAACAGTATAGCTTCCGTCCCTCTCCTCACTCCTCCCTGGGCTCGAACCAGCAACACAACGACAACAGCCACCACATCGAAGCGTTAGCAATAGGGTGAATGCACTTAAAGTACACTCAATAAAAACGTGTATTGATCATAGTGATGCAGGAATATCACTAAAATAGGTTTATATGCCCCACTAACATTAGACAATTATACAGAAAGCCCTTAAAATGTTTAAAGAAGTTAATCAAATCAAATGATGAGAGAGAGAAGTAAAATTAACTGATACCTGACAGACATGGTGGAGTAGCAGGAAGACCTGAATGGCAGGAACCAAGAGGTTGTGAGTTCAAATCCCAGGTAAGGACATGCTGAATAATACTGTATAAATGAACATGCACAATGAAATCAGGTGTCTCAAAGTGTGTAAAATATGTCAGTTGAAAACAGTGTTTAAAGCAGTATGAGTATCCCTAACCTTGCCAACAGGATGAAAAAAGAGCTGTGAATAGATGTGGTTTCCCTTGATGTGCTTGGCAACAAGGCGTGATGTGTAAAAAAAAAAAAAATTGGGGGGGAGAACGTCTCTTTGGGACCATCAGGCGACATCTTGACAACTGATACACAGAAATATTCTTGCAACTTTCCCATGAAACGTTTCTAGAACATTAATATTGTAAATTCTGAGAACATGTTTGATTAATATTCTCTCTTTTTTTTTTTTACACATAAATGTACTTGCAATGTTCTTATGAAATGTGTCTAGAATATTATGAGAACATTGCAACCATTTGCTGTGTATGTTTTCTGGGACGTTGATGGAATATTCTCCTAACCCTCAGAAAACTGGACACATTAATGTTATTGCAACATCCCATGAAACCACATTCTAGATAAGTTCTGCTTGACATGAAAGGGAATGTTCTAACTTTAACACCCAAATAAAATTCTCAGAATGTTTTTGCTAACAGAGATAGACTCTTCCCCTAACTAACGGAAAACTGGACACTGAAACATTAGGGGAACATTACAAAAACAGTCTCTCTCCCTAGAATAGTTAGCTGGGATGCTGCTGGGAGGCAGTAAAACCCTGGGAGCAGGGCTCAGGTGGCCCTGCACCATGGTAAGTGCCAAGCCAGTACTCACACACAGACGCAGAAAACTAAACACAGACACCATGATCAATGCCAAGCCAGCACTCAAATCCAGGACACACACACACAGTGGAGCTGTGACCCCCCCACAGTGGAGCTTAGCCAACGCTGAGAGACATAACACAGTGCTTAACCTAGTACTTGGAAAACATTGGAAATACTTTAGTCAGTCATTGCCCCACCTGAGCCCTGCAGATAACTGCTGTTGCTACTCAGTTCCCAATTAAACCAGTTTCCTAGGCAGTTTTCAAAGCACCATTTTGTATTTATAGTGTTTAATATTGAAATAAATGAACACGGTGAGGTCCTAACTACAGGTCAATGGAATATGTGATAAGAACATTAAATCAAAGATGATTTAAGAGGACCTTTGCTCTGTCTGTCAAGCTCTAGGAAAGTAGAGGAGAGATAATCAAGGGGGTTAATGAGGGACATCACCAAGGAATGTCACTCACTGATAATACATCTCATTGGAGAGACCAGCGCACACCATTTAGAAGAATCCATAGGGACCACTTTACATGTAAATGGCACTGGGGATTATTCTAAATCAAAGATTGAAGCTAGGTCTAATTCTGTACTTTATGTTTGATATAACAAGTTTGCATACTGTTTTACCAAAGGTGCATGATAAAGTCACAGTATGTTGTATAAACATGTGCACAGTCCATGACTGCACATTATCACATTTAAATCAAGGAGGTAAACAGACGAGACGGATAATAATAATTCCTAATAGCCTTTCAAACTAATTTAGGTGGCGGTGTAATTCGTTGTGGCGAGAGGAGTGTAAATCAGTATGGATGATGTCACAGCCTAAATGGATTCAAATGTTTCGTCCACACACCCTGTCACAATAGATGAACAGAGACAGGCTTTTAAAGCCTCTTGGGTCTCACACGGCCTTTAACTGAGGCTAACCAACCTGCAGCAGCAGCACGTGAATGAGAGAGTGCATTGTAAACTTAAGTGCTCTCTCCCTCTCTGACCTTGTGTCTCTGTGTAATGTTTAAAGACAAGAGTGAAAATCTTAAGATTATGAAGTTTTTTTGGTCCCAATCCTCTTTGGGGGTCTTTATGGTTCGTCTAACTCCCCAGCTGACACACTAAGGGCTCTATTTTCAGCTGGTGTTAAGACAGCTCAATTGTCAAACACAGGCTCATTTGCAATTTGCAACCTGTTAAAGCCGGCACTCTTCTATTTCCAAACCCTACTGCCAGGATTGGTAATTGATCTGTTTTTTTGAGCTTTTGTGTCCTTAAAAACATGTGTCCAAGTGCCAATTTTAGTATGTGCTGGTGGGGATATTTAATACTAACCAAAAGCTGGTTTTAGCAGTAACGTGGTTGGTTATGACATGGATTTGGACAGTGGAAGCCTGTCTAGCCGTGACGCACAGTGCCTATATGCACATGGAACAAGAGATGTGCTTTTTGTGGCCGTAAATCTTGTATGCAGAAACAAATGTTTTCCCATTTCGTTTAATTTAATTAAAAACCAAGCAGAGCCTCCCGTCCTCTCAATTAAGTTTTTTTTGTCATACCCTATGCATTCGCCAAGTAGTGAAGACTCGTGAGACCGCTTTGAAATAAATCTTAAAATCACCAAAGCTTTCATAAAAGATCAAGTTTGACAGCAGCAAAACAGTGAGCAGACATGCCTTTTTGTTAATCTATCTAGGCTATTGAACATTATTTTAAATCAGCTCCTGTTATTATTTTGGATGTGCGTAAAAAAAAAACTCCATGTAGGCTATATGCCCATTGTAGAACCAGACATTAGATAATACAGTGACACGTATTTAGAAACATTTAAGGTATTTTCCTGTAACAATTGCTTGTTTTCCATTTCGTTTGATAAAAAAAAAAACTAGGCTACCCTTACCCTACTATAACGAAAGCTGGTTCAACAGCAATGAGTCTGGTGTCTTCTCCTGACCATGCATTAGCCAACGAGCCTATCCATAAAGAGCTTTTGCATTATTCACAATTTACATCGGCCTACCTGCAGTGCATACTCCATTCGGTTTGTTTCCATCCTCATTTCCAAAGAGTGCCTCTGGTTACCAAAGACGATTTCCTCCAAACATAGACTATTCAAATGTTTCAGTCCTATGATGCCATATCAACAGTAGTCCTAGGCTATATCTTGCTTATTGATAACGTGCCTCACACATACAATTTACGGGAGCCTAGTGTTTTTTATTTGAGGAGAAGTGCAATGCGTAAAGGCCTATACTCATTGAAGCCAATTAGAACAATGTTAACTGTCAACACACCAAACAGAGGAAACACTCCATATTTTTTACTGTTGCCATCACCCATTACTGTAGCCTATGCTATTTAATAAACTGTAGTATCAATCCACAATGGCCTAAAATGATAATATTCGATGCCCCCAGCCGAATTGGAGATGACAACGCAAAGACCGTCAATAACCTACAGATCTTGAGACAAATGCATGCAGTATGGTGGTCATCCTGTCTGGGTTGGCGCCCCCCCCTTGGGTTGTGCCATGGCGGAGATCTTTGTGGGCTATACTCAGCCTTGTCTCAGGATGGTAAGTTGGTGGTTGAAGATATCCCTCTAGTGGTGTGGGGGCTGTGCTTTGGCAAAGTGGGTGGGGTTATATCCTTCCTGTTTGGCCCTGTCTGGGAGTGTCCTCGGATGGGGCCAGTGTCTCCTGACCCCTCCTGTCTCAGCCTCCAGTATTTATGCTCCAGTAGTTAATGTGTCGGGGGGCTAGGGTCAGTTTGTTATATCTGGAGTACCTCTCCTGTCCTATTCGGTGTCCTGTGTGAATCTAAGTGTGCGTTCTCTAATTCTCTCTCTCTCGGAGGAGGACCTGAGCCCTAGGACTATGCTCCAGGACTACCTGTCATGATGACTCCTCGCTGTCCCCAGTCCACCTGACCGTGCTGCTGCTCCAGTTTCAACTGTTCTGCATTATTATTATTATACGACCATGCTGGTCATTTATGAACATTTGAACATCTTGGCCATGTTCTGTTATAATCTCCACCCGGCACAGCCAGAAGAGGACTGGCAACCCCACATAGCCTGGTTCCTCTCTAGGTTTCTTCCTAGGTTTTGGCCTTTCTAGGGAGTTTTTCCTAGCCACCGTGCTTCTACACCTGCATTGCTTGCTGTTTGGGGTTTTAGGCTGGGTTTCTGTACAGCACTTTGAGATATCAGCTGATGTACGAAGGGCTATATAAATAAATTTGATTTGATTTGAGTATCAAGCCATGGAATGCCTCGATTGGCTGAGCCTTTGTCACACCTATAACTGTTTTATTAATCAAAACCCAGCCTTCCTGAACTACTGCCAGCTATCGAGCTCATAACTGAAAATAGCTCAAGTATTTCTCACACACACACACACACACACACACACACACACACCGCTACCACCAGTGCTTAGATTGCCCATCGTGTTAGGTTTGTTCAAATAGCGCCCCAAGTGTGTACCAGGTTGTGGGTCGACAGAGGACGGGTTCAAGGGCCTTTGTAGTAGAATGGAGACCTGTAATAGGAGAATGGAGAGAATGGAGAGCTTTTGCCTCATTAGGAGAATGGAGACCTCTAGACTCCTTAACCTTTATTGCACCAACCATTGGAGAGTTGGTGGGATAGACCCAGCTCTGACTAGCCTAGATATCCTGCTATGAAATCAGCCAGACTCATCACTAAATCATGACCCATTAAGTTATGATATAGATGGGAGAAGACAGAAGCAGCACACACTGAAAAATGCATAATGGAATCGATGATTGAAAAAAAAAAAGTGAGCCAAGCATTTCTTGATTGACGGGTGTATCCTTTGGTGATAGCTTTACATGTCTAAAATTCTTCAAATGTGCGCCACACACATGCTATTTCACCACTGTAGTAGTCAATGACAAAAAGTGATTAATTGTTGTTTTGGGCTTTCTCTACAAACTGCTGAAGATAGCAGCCGCGCCCTTACAGAAGAAACAAATAATTTCACTTGAAGTGTTCAAATAACACATTTTCATGTGATCACGTGATCTTATGTGAAGTTAATGTGATAACACGTGACAACATTTGAATACATGATCACATGAAGTGTTCCAAAAATACATGTTAACTAGATTTCATGTGTAATTTTCCGGAGAAGATTGGGAAACTTGCCACACCAAGCAATGGTTTAATCGATCAACAGGCATGTGCTATAAGAGGGTGAGGCAGCAGAGGATTTGAGACTAAACGCAGTTCTGTTAGGAGATGAGATGCAGCCACCCAAGAAACATAAAACAATGTTAGTATTCATATGCACGATGAGAAGCTATACATGTCTATTTACGTACAGTGGGGAGAACAAGAATTTGATAACCTGCAAAATTGGCAGTGTTTCCTACTTACAAAGCATGTAGAGGTCTGTAATTTTTAAATCATAGGTACACTTCAACTATGAGAGACGGAATCTAAAACAAAAAAAGACCTGTCCACACACTCAGACTCCAACCTCCCTACAATGGCCAAGACCAGAGAGCTGTGTATGGACATCAGGGATAAAATTGTAGACCTGCACAAGGCTGGGATGGGCTACAGGACAATAGGCAAGCTGCTTGGTGAAAAGGCAACAACTGTTGGTGCAATTATTAGAAAATGGAAGAAGTTCAAGATGACGGTCAATCACCCTCGGTCTGGGGCTCCATGCAAGATCTCACCTCGTGGGGCATCAATGATCATGAAGAAGGTGAGGGATCATCCCAGAACTACACGGCAGGACCTGGTCAATGACCTGAAGAGAGCTGGGACCACAGTCTCAAAGAAAACCATTAGTAACACACTACGTCTTCATGGATTAAAGTCCTGCAGCGAACGCAAGGTCCCCCTGCTCAAGCCAGCGTATGTCCAGGCCCGTCTGAAGTTGCCAATGACCATCTGGATGATCCAGAGGAGGAATGGGAGAAGGTCATGTGGTCAGATGAGACAAAAACAGAGCTTTTTGGTCTAAACGCCACTCACCGTGTTTGGATGAAGAAGGATGAGTACATCCCCAAGAACACCATCCCAACCGTGAAGCATGGAGGTGGAAACATTTCTTTTGGGGATGCTTTTCTGCAAGGGGACAGGACGACTGCACCGTATTGAGGGGAGGATGGATGGGGCCATGTATCGCGAGATCTTGGCCAACAACCTCCTTCCCTCAGTAAGAGCATTGAAGATGGGTCATGGCAACGACCCGAAACACACAGCCAGGGCAACTAAGGAGTGGCTCCGTAAGAAGCATCTCAAGATCCTGGAGTGGCAAAGCCAGTCTCCAGACCTGAACCCAATAGAAAATTGAAGGATCTGGAGAAGGTCTGTATTAAGGAGTGGGCCAAAATCCCTGCTGCAGTGTGTGCAAACCTGGTCAAGAACTACAGGAAACATATGATCTCTGTAATTGCAAACAAAGGTTTCTGTACCAAATATTAAGTTCTGCTTTTCTGATGCAATAAAATACAAATTAATTACTTAAAAATTACATTATGATTTTCTGGATTGTTGTTTTAGATTCCGTCTCTCACAGTTCAAGTGTACCTATGATAAAAAATTACAGACCTTTACATGCTTTGTAAGTAGGAAACACTGCCGATTTCGCAGGTTATCAAATACTTGTTCTCCCCACTGTATGTATGCAACCTTTAAAACAATAACTTTGTACAAAAAACATTCACACAGTAAAAGTAGCATCCTGGGGGATGTAAGACCAACAATTTTACTGTGATCTTATTTTAGATTTAGAGACAAGTTGTCGACAAAACCAACAACTGAGAAAAGAATAAAGCAACAGCCATGTCCATCTATCTGATATAGAATATAACCTCTATAGACTATTAATAAGAGGCTATTATCATAACATAGTGTTCAAACACATCTCCTATCCGTCACTCTACACCTGGCACTGAATATACTGCAGGTGCACTGGGCAGGCAACCGTTAATTGCGCTCAGCCATCTTTCCATCAAACTCCAGAGCTGGAGAGACATGGGCACCTGAGATTTACAGGTCACCACTGAGGAGATAGGAGTTTATTAGTCACATGCACAGGGTCACAGATGTTATTGCAGGGTACAGTGAAATTCTTAAGCTCCAACAGTGCAGGTCAAAAAGAGAAGTGAATGGAAATCCAGGGGGCAGGAGCTGAAGCAGATAGCTGCCTAGTGGTTGCTATTCAGCAGCCTGATGGTACGGGGTGTAGAAGCTATTTTTAAAATTTAAAATGGACAGGTGTGATGGACAGACCACACACACACACGGAACACAATCACTCTTGACACAGGGTCATCTGAGGGTAATCTTACAGCTGAGTGCATATGTACACATACAGAAAACAAAAGATACTGTACAGTGTGCTGTATTTTCACGATCCCC
The DNA here is from genome assembly GCF_018296145.1 of Oncorhynchus tshawytscha. NCBI lineage: Eukaryota > Metazoa > Chordata > Actinopteri > Salmoniformes > Salmonidae > Oncorhynchus > Oncorhynchus tshawytscha. Next base: position 67,727,523 of record NC_056441.1, read on the forward strand.
TACTACTCACAGGGAGAAAGGGCTTTCTATATGCACATACAGTGCATTTGAAAAGTATTCAGACCCTTCGACGTCTTCCACATTTTGTTACGTTACAGCCTTATTCTAAAATGAATAGGGGGGGGGCATACACACAATACAAAATAATGATAAAGCGAAAACAGGTTTAGAAATGTTTGCTAATTCAATACAAATATATAAATAATAAAACACACACACCTTGTTTACATAAGTATTCAGATCCTTTGCTATGATACTTGAAATTGAGCTCAGGTGTATCCTGTTTCCATTTGTCATTCTTGAGATGTTTCTCAAGCCACATGACAACCTGCTTGGAGTTTGCCAAAAACGCACCTAAAGGACTCAGACAATGAGAAACAAGATTCTCTGGTCTGAGGAAACCAAGATTGAACTCTTTGGCCTGAATGCAAAGCGTCATATCTGGAGGAAATCTGGCACCCTCCCTACGGTGAAGCATGGTGGCAGCATCATCATGCTGTGGGGATGTTTTTCAGCAGCGGAGACTGGGAGACTAGTCAGGATCGAGGGAAAAATAAATGGAGCAAAGTACAGAGAGATCCTTGATGAAAACCTACTCCAGAGCGCTCAGGACCTCAGACTGGGGCAAAGGTTTGCCTTCCAACAGGACAACAACCCTAAGCACACAGCAAATACATGGGAGAGCTGGGACCACAGTTGCAGGAGTGGCTTTGGGACACGTGTCTGAATGTCCTTGAGTAGCCCTGCCAGAATCCAGACTTGAACCTGATCTAACATCTCTGGAGAGACATGATAATAGCTGTGCAGAGACGCTCCTCATCCAACCTGACAGAGCTTGAGAGGATCTGCAGAGAATGGGAGAAACTCCCCAAATACAGGTGTGCCCAAGAAGACTCGAGGCTGTAATCGCTGCCAAAAGTGCTTCAACAAAGCACTGAGTAAAGGGTCTGAATACTTATGAAAATGTGATATTTCAGATGATTTTTAAAATAAATTTGCAAAAATGTCTAATAACCTGTTTTTCCTTGGTAATCCATTTTAGAATAAGGCTGTAACGTAACAAAAATGTGGAAAAGGTCAAGGGGTCTGAATGCTTTCCGAACGCACTGTATATGCAACTGTCAGAGTGAACATGCATGCACCTGCCATAACCAAAAAGTAGGGGAGTTAGTATAGTATACTGTAAACACTAATTCACTCGGTCTCGATTAAGCTTGCAAATTTAGTTCATTAAATATCCTATTACTGACAGCCTGTGACGACAGTCTGTGACAGTTGGCGACAGAGGGGTTAAGTCTTTAATTCTCCCACAGTTCAACAGGGAAGATAAGTTAGCAACCTAGTGTGTTGGGGCAAGTAACTGTGTGTGTGTGTGTGTGTGTGTGTGTGAGAGAGAGTGAGATAATTAGCAGAGATTAGTGGAAGTTGTGTGTGTCAAGTAGAGGTCGACCGATTATGATTTTTCAACGCCGATACCGATTATTGGAGGACCAAAAAAGCAGATTAAATCGGCCGATTTGTATTTGTTTGTAATAATGACAATTACAACAATACTGAATGAACACTTATTTTAACATAATACATCAATAAAATCAATTTAACCTCAAGTAAATAATGAAACATGTTCAATTTGGTTTAAAAAATGCAAAAAAAAAGTGTTGAAGAAAGTAAAAGTGCAATATGTGCTAACGTTTCAGTTCCTTGCTCAGAACATGAGAACATATGAAAGCTGGTGGTTCCTTTTAACATGAGTCTTCAATATTCCCAGGTAAGAAGTTTTAGGTTGTAGTTATTATAGCAATTATTGGACTATTTCCCTCTATACCATTTGTATTTCATTAACCTTTGACTATTGGATGTTCTTATATGAACTTTAGTATTGCCAGTGTAACAGTATAGCTTCCGTCCCTCTCCTCGCTCCTCCCTGGGCTCGAACCAGCAACACAACAGCCTCCCTCGAAGCAGCATTACCCATCAGAGCAAGGGAAACAACCACGCCAAGGCTCAGAGGGAGTGAAGTTTGAAGCGCTATTAGCTCGCACTAACTAGCCAGCCATTTCACTTCGGTTACACCAGCCTCATCTCGGGAGTTGATAGGCTTGAAGTCATAAACAGCGCAATGCTTGAAGCACAATGAAGAGCTGCTGGCAAAACGCACAAAAGTGCTGTTTGAATGGCTGTTTACGCACCTGCTTCTGCCTACCACCGCTCAGTCAGATACTTAGATGCTCAGTCAGATTATATGCAACACAGGACACGCTAGATAATATCTAGTAATATCGTCAACCATGTGTAGTTAACTAGTGATTATGATTTGTTTTTTTATAAAATAAGTGTAATACTAGCTAGCAACTTACCTTGGCATACTGCATTCGCGTAACAGGCAGGTCGTTATTGCGTTGGACTAGTTATCTAAGGCTGCAAGATTCGATCCCCCGAGCTGACAAGGTGAAAATCCGTCGTTCTGCCTTGTTGTTCCTAGGCGGTCATTGAAAATAAGAATTTTATTTAACTAAGTAAGTCAGTTTAGAACAAAAAGGTATAAAAAAATAAAACTTTTTTTTTTGAAAATACATTTAAAAAAAAAAGTTTTATAAAATTAGCAAATCAGCACGCAAAAATACAGATTTCTGATTGTTATGAAAGCTTGACATCAGCCCTAATTAATTGGCTATTCCGATTAATCGGTCGACGTCTAGTGTGTGAATGCATACAATCTGCGGTTGTTAGTGTGTATAGTGTGGGAGAAAGTGTGTGAGGTGTATCTGTGAAGAAGTCAGTGTTGTGCACCATCCAGATAATATCCTCATACATTCCTTCATTTACATCGGAATTAAAGGTATTACCAGTTCAGTACACAAGGGTGCGCCAAACCCCATTGGGTGTCTACGACCAGAATGCCAACAAAATAAGCACAAGTAATAGAGAATTTCCATGGAGGTTTCTAGTTAAATGTGGCAACAAGTGCAAACGAAAATAATAAAATTGCAGACAGGCAATCCAGCTCATAAAGTTATACATATCTACAGTACTAGTCAAAAGTTTGGACAAACCATGTCATTGAACGTTTTTCTTTACTTTTGACTATTTTCTACATTGTAGAATAATAGTGTTGACATCAAAACTATGAAATAACACATTGAATCATGTAGCAACCAAAAAAACTTTTATTTTATATTTGAGATTATTCAAAGTAGGCACCCTTTGCCTTGATGACAGCATTGCACACTCTCAACCAGCTTCATGAGGTTGCATGAACCAGCTTCACCTGGAATACATTTCAATTAACAGGTGTGCCTTGTTAAAAGTTCATTTGTGGAATTTCTTTCCTTCTTAATGCGTTTGCGCCAAGCAGCGGTGTTGTGACAAGGTACGGGTGGTATACAGACCTATTTACCCTATTTGGTAAAAGACCAAGTCCATATTATAGCAAATATAGCTCAAATAAGCAGAGAAACAACAGTCCATCACTACTTTAAGACATGAAGTTCAGTCAATTCAAAAAATGTCAAGAACTTGTGAAAGTTTCTTCAAGTGCAGTGGCAACAACCATCAAGCGCTGATGAAACTGGCTCTCATGAAGACTGCCACAGGAAAGGAAAACCCAGAGGTACCTCTGCTGCAGACAAAAGGTTCATTAGAGTTACCGGCCTCAGAAATTGCAGCCCAAAAAAATGCTTCAGAGTTCAAGTAACAGACACATCAACTGTTCAGAGGAGACTGTATGAATCAGGCATTCATGATCCAACTGCTGCAAAGAAACCACTACTAAAGATCTCCAATAAGAAGGAGACTTCCTTGGGCCAAGAAACACGAGCAATGGACATTAGACTGGTGGAAATCTGTCCTTTGGTCAAATTTGAGATTTTTGGTTCTAACTGCCGTGTCTTTGCTAGACGCTGAGTAGGTGAACGGATGACCTCTGCATGGGTGGTTCCCACCGTGAAGCATGGAGGAGGAGTTGTGATGGTGTGGGGATACTTTGCTGGTGACACCGTCTGGGATTTCTTTAGAATTCAAGGCACACTTAACCAGCATGGCAACCACAGCATTTTAGAGCAGTACACCATCCCATCTGGTTTGCGCTTAGTGGGACCATCATTGGTTTTTTAATAGGACAATGACCAAAAAACACACATCCAGGCTGTGTAAGGGCTATTTGACCAAAAAGGAGAGAGTGACGGGGTGCTGCATTAGTTGACCTGGCCTCCACAATCACCAGTCCTCAAGCCATTTGAGAGGGTTTGGGATGAGTTGGCCCGCAGAGTGAAGGAAAAGCAGCCAACAAGTGCTCAGTATATGTGGGAACTCCTTCAAGACAGTTGGAAAAGCATTCCAGGTGAAGCTGGTTGAGAGAATGCCAAGACTGTGCAAAGCTGTCATCAAGCCAAAGGGTGGCTACTTTGAAGAATCTAAAATATATTTAGATTTGTTTAACATTTTTGGTTGCAACATGATTCCATACCTGTTATTTAATAGTTTATGTTTTCAGTATTATTCTACAATGTAGAAATTAGTAAAAAATAAAGAAAAACCATTGAATGAGTAGGCCTGTCAAAACCTTTCACTGGTACTGTATATAGTGAAGGTATTTACTTCAAAAGTAGCTACAAATATTAAAATGTATTCAAAAACTTCAACAAAAAATGACTGGTATTGTCGGAATTGAAAAAACATTCCATGGTTATTTCCAAATGTATTTAACCTTTATTTAACTGGGCAAGTCAGTTAAGAACAAATTCTTATTTACAATGACAGACTACCCCAGTATAAGGTATATATACAGTTGTGGCCAAAAGTTGAGAATGACACAAATATTAATTTTCACAAAGTTTGCTGCTTCAGTGTCTTTATATATTTTGTCAGATGTTACTATGGAATACTGAAGTATAATTACAAGCATTTCATAAGTGTCAAAGGCATTTATTGACAATTACATGAAGTTGATGCAAAGAGTCAATATTTGCAGTGTTGACCCTTCTTTTTCCAAGACCTCTGCAATCCGCCCTGGCATGCTGTCAATTAACTTCTGGGCCACATCCTGACTGATGGCAGCCCATTCTTGCATAATCAATGCTTGGAGTTAGTAAATTTGTGGGTTATTGTTTGTCCACCCGCCTCTTGAGGATTGACCACAAATTCTCAATGGAATTAAGGTCTGGGGAGTTTCCGGACCACGCACCAAAAATACTGATGTTTTGTTCCCCAAGCCACTTAGTTATCAAGGTGCTCCATCATGCTGGAAAAGGCATAGTTCATCACCAAACTGTTCCTGGACGGTTGGGAGAAGATGCTCTCAGAGGATGTGTTGATACCATTCTTTATTCATGGTTGTGTTCTTAGGCAAAAAATTGTGAGTGAGCCCACTCCCTTGGCTGAGAAGCAACCCAACACATGGTCTCAGGATGCTTTACTGTGGGCATGACAGGACTGATGGTAGTGCTCACCTTGTCTTCTCTGGGACAGGCTTTTTTTCCAGATGCCCCAAACAATCAAAAGGGGGATTCAGAGAACATGGCTTTACCCCAGTCGTCAGCAGTACAATCCCTGTACCTTTTGCAGAATATGAGTCTGTCCCTGAGGATATTCCTGGAGAGAAGTGGCTTCTTTGCTGCCCTTCTTGACACTAGGCCATCCTCCAAAAGTCTTTGCCTCATTGTGCGTGCAGATGCACTCACACCTGCCTGCTGCCATTCCTGAGCAAGCTCTGTACTGGTGGTGCCCGATCCCGCAGCTGAATCAAATTTAGGAGACGGTCCTGGCACTTGCTGGACTTTCTTGGGCGCCCTGAAGCCTTCTTCACAACAATTGAACCGCTCTCCTTGAAGTTCTTGAGGATCCGATAAATGGATGATTTAGGTGCAATCTTACTGGCAGCAATATCCTTGCCTGTGAAGCCCTTTTTGTGCAAAGCAATGATGACGGCACGCGTTTCCTTCCAGGTAACCATGGTTGACAGAAGAACAATGATTCCAAGCACCACCCTCATTTTGAAGCTTCCAGTCTGTTATTTAAACACAATCAGCATGAGAGTGATCTCCAGCCTTGTCCTCATCAACACTCACACCTGTGTTAACGAGAGAATCACTGACATGTCAGCTGGTCCTTTTGTGGCAGGGCTGAAATGCAGTGGAAATGTTTTTTGGGGGGATTCAGTTCATTTGCATGGCAAAGAGAGACTTTGCAATTAATTGCAATTCATCTTATCACTCTTCATAACATTCTGGAGGACATGAAAATTGCCATCATACAAACTGAGACAGCAGACTGAAAATGTATGTTTGTGTCATTCTCAAAACGTTTGGCCACGACTGTACACAGTACACCGCCCAAGCCGACATTTGCATATGCTTGTGTGTAAAGGCTGAGTAGAGATGTTTACTGCTCATAACCCCAACTACATCTCGGAGCCAACCCATCCCCAGCCAGTCTGCTCAATCCTGTGGCACTCATGGAGATTAGATGAGGGATGGCTGATGTATCTTAGTACAGGTCACTAAGCTGTCTCTCCACACTCTAATCTTATTATCAGCCCAAGCTGGCTTTAAGGGGGAGGCAGGAAGTTTGCGACAGGCTGATCCCAACCGTACAGAGAACACGTCTTAATCTGGCCACTGCGCTGCGCTTTGATTCCAAACACAGTTGCATTAGGCACCGGGACATGGCTGGCTGCTGGTGGCCTGGGTGGGCGGGTGGATTCCCGTTTAATAAGCTAAACTACATGGCCAAAAGTATGTGGAAAATCTCATTCCCAAATCATGGGCATTAATATGGAGTTGGTCCCCCCTTTGCTGCTATAAGAGCCTCCACTCTTCTGGGAAGGCTTTCCACTAGATGTTGGAACATTGCTGCGGGGACTTGATTCCATTCAGCCACCAGAGCATTAGTGAGGTCGTGCACTGATGTTGGGCGATTAGGCCTAGCGTTCTAATTTGTCCCAAAGGTGTTCGATGGGGTTGAGGTCAGGGTTCACTGCAGGCTAGTCAAGTTCTTCCACACCAATCTTGACAAATAATTTCTGTATGGACCTTGCTTTGTGCACAGGGGCATTGTCCTGCTGAAACAGGAAAGGACCTTCCCCAAACTGTTTCTGCAAACTTGGAAGCACCGAATCGTCTTGAACAGCAGTAAGATTTCCCTTCACTGGAACTAAGGGACCTAGACCGAACCATGAAAACCAGCCCTTATTCCTCCTACACCAAACTTTACAGTTGGCACATGCATTAGGACAGGTAGCGACATCCTGGCATCCGCCAAAACTAGATTCGTCAGTCGGACTGCCAGATGGTGAAGCGTTATTAATCACTCCAGAGAACGTGTTGTTTCCACTGCTCCAGAGTCCAATGGCGGCGAGCTTTAAACCACTCCAGCTGACGCTTGGCATTGCGCATGGTGATCTTAGGCTGTTTGGCCATGGAAACCCATTTAATGAAGCTCCCGAAGAACAGTTATTGTGTCGATGTTGCTTCAAGAGGCACTTTTGAACTCGGTAGTTTCTGTTGGAACCAAGGACAGATGATTTTTTACGACCTATGCGCTTCAGCACTAGGCGGTCCCGTTCTGTAAGCTTGTGTGGCCTACCATTTCACAGTTGAGACATTTTTGCTTCTAGACGTTTCTACTTCACAATAACAGCACTTGCAGTTGACTTGGACAGCTCTAGCAGTCCAGAAATTTGACAAACTGACTTGTTGGAAAGGTAGCATCCTATGACGGTGCCGCGTTGAAAGTCAGAGCTCTTCAGTAAGGCCATTCTACTGTCAATGTTTGTCTATGGAGATTGCATGGTTGTGCGCTCAATTTTACACACTTGTCAGCTGAAATATCCACATATACTCATTAGATGGGGTGTCCACATCTGTATTTATAGTGTATTACCATAATTTAATCCCCGCTACTCAAGGTTTACCTTTGAGAAAGCAGGCCCGATTCAAATAACACATTGGCTTGGAACCTTCAAGTTCAAATGCATTCAAGTTCATACATAGTTAACTATTATAGTCTGGACAGACAATTTGATTGGGAGACAATCCAAATAAATAGTATTAGTGGAATATGTAAACAGATCATGTGACTACCTTCAAAGACATAGTGTGAACTACACACACAGACACACAAGCACACTTATACAGGCTGTACCTCGTGCCATTGCTAATTTGATTAAACTAGCCTGAAGCAAATTCAAGGAAATGGCTGTTCTAATAAGTTCTGAAAACCTAATGGAATAGTTTTCCTCCACGTCTCTAAAACAAACCATGTTTTCCTGTCTCTAATGTAGGGCGATGTGGCGTAACAATCTTATTTTTTCCAAACTGATGGGCGATTAACGATGTCTACATTTTTTTAATGTTGTTTTCTCTAAATAAAGTTTTGTTGCACAATTAAAGCTCAATACATTGCATATCAAACAGGCAAAAAATAATCTAATGAATTCAGGGCTTGTGAAATTATACCTAGGGTAAATAAGCCTTCCACAACCATACGTTCCACTATTTTATAATTGTATCAAAATAGTTTAACCTGCTTTTTTTGCAATAACCACTCATCTGGCATTCAAGTCTATAAAAATAAGTTTTTGTTACAAATTTACCAGAACTACGCACAATGCACATCCCCTAATAATGATCAAGGTCTTGTAGCAGGCATTATAGAACACTAACACTGGTCTCAAACAATCTCTTAAGCACAAGCCCACGTACTAGTGAATTGCCAGCTAATCTTTATTTTCCAAGTCTAGCCAACTTGGATGCATTTGCTAGCTAACAAGGTAGAACTGTTATGAACACACCTCCTGTCCATCTCCAACTGTTTAAACACCATACTAGGCTGTCCAGTTTGTTTTTTCAAGTGGCATACCTGGATAAGAATATGCTTATTTCTCAGAATGAGAACAATTTGCCATTGCTTATATAAATGCGTATTCTTATGCTCATTGCACATTTATAAAAACAGACTAAACAGCTAGCACATAACAGTCTGTGGCTAAAATGCTGCTAGTGGTACATGGTACCGCAGTGTCGCACGCAACAGAAACTGGGCATTGATACTAACGTTTTAGTAAGGTCTGCTCTCCATCAATTTTCGGGGTTGAGACATAAAAAGGGTATCGTTAGACAGGTTAACCCTTTACACTTGTACCCGTATACAGGTTGAAAATGGCTGATTTGGGCAGTAATAAGCTCCTAAATTGGAATGTAGTGGCTGTACAGTAACATTACTTATACATAATGTCAGAGCTCTGGCTCTGCACTTCAGAGCTGTGTGGATTTTGACTGGACAGCCGTTCTGAACTTGAGCATCGCACGCGACACAAAGTTGCCCCCATCCCTTCCGGTAATTGGGCAACTTTAGCAAATGTTGCTGTAAATTATGATGACTCGATGTATTTTGACAAAATGTACATTGTTTAAAGCAGACTTTTACAAGTCTGTCACAAATAACACCTAAGCCCCCTACACTGTAAAACTAAATCTATTAAATAACTGTTTCCACTGAGTTTTTTTGTTGTTTACTCAACTTTTAGTCCAAGTGTTACACCTGAACTAAAAATAATTGTTGGCCCATACCAGTAGCGGTGCGTGGGGTAAAATCACTAATGAAGACAAGCCAAGCCAGTAAACAAGCCATATTACAACCTTTGTTGTGATAGAGCAAACAACGCATATAACCCATTCGTTCATATGCCACTGTGATATATAATAAGGCAGTGACAACAAAAAGACAGCAGTCACACAGTGGCAGAATAAATTAAACTATACTTTTCTCATCACAAAACCGGAGAGCAACATCTGTCCTGTGAAGTCCACAAAGCAAATATTGCATACAATGTTAATGTTCTTACAGTTTACTAAACAGCTATCAATCTAGAAACACAGAGTTACCACAAGTCAGCACAAAGAAAACAGGAGCACCGCTATTAAAGCACCATTTCAAATTAAACATTTCAAATTAAACATACAACATCAAATCAACAAGGCTACTGTATATATGCTTAGTTTAATACACTGAAAACAAACTTAATACCAAAAACATTTTAGTCCAATCAATGGCGCTAAATATCATGTGGCTGTCCATGGTTATGATTTGTGTGCGCGCGTGTTTGTGCACAAGTTTTTAAAAAAAACTTTTTTTACCCACCCTACTACATTTTTCAAATGTATTCTTGCGAAACATATATTTGGATTCTTCAAATTCATTTGATATATCGCCCAGGACTACTCTAAAGCTTCCCGTCATGTCCATGATGACCAAAGTGCTCATCTTAATTAACTCAATTTAACAGATCAATTAGGTCTACCTGTAATAACACTTTTTCAGGTTCCCAACACACACAAAAGTGGCAGCATGTTAAAACATTTAATCTTGTGTTTTTTTATAACACGTTCTTTTTTAACAGTGCACCAGTAAACAATAGCCTAAAGGAGAATATAGTTTTTGTAACAGTTATAAATCTTTAAACGCCAAACCATTGAACCGTGAAGTGAGAGAGCAAGCCCCTATTCTCTGCAACCACTACACGCAGTAGCCTATGTTTCTGTTATGATTCATCTCACCTCTCCACTGCCCTGCTACTTTGCATGTCATGCTGGTCTTGGACAGATATTTGCCCACACAGGACTGCAGAACATGGTATTTTTTATTTTACCTTTCACCCATTTAACCAGGTAGGCTAGTTGAGAACAAGTTCTCATTTACAACTGTGACCTGGCCAAGATACAGCAAAGCAGTACGACACATCCAACAGAGTTACACATGGAATAAACAAACAGTCAATAATACAGTAGAAAAAGTCTATATACAGTGTGTGCAAATGAGGTAGGATAAGGCAATAAATAGGCCATGGTGGCAAAGTACAATATAGCAATTAAACACTGGAATGGTAGATGTGCAGAAGATGAATGTGCAAGTAGAGATACTGGGGTGCAAAGGAGCAAGATAAATAAATAAATAAATACAGTATGGGGATAAGGTAGTTGGATGGGCTATTCACAGATGGGCTATGTACAGGTGCTAGATTCAAGATGGCGCTGGAGGAGATGGCCACCGTATTACGGTCGCCTAACCAATTGTGCTATTATGTATTTTTTCCCACGATATTTGTAAATTATTTTGTACAAAATGTTTCTGCAACCGTATCTTACGGCAGAAAAGAGCTTCTGGATATCAGGACAGCGATCACTCACCTCGGATTAGACAAAGATTTCTTCAACAACAACAGCAGCAAGCAGGACTCACACGATATTCTCCAAACAACCCACAGGGCAGACATCCGAATTATTCGCAAAAGGAAGCGACGCCGAGGACGAAGAGCCGGATGCCTCGTCCGGACCCGCAGAAAACTAGGAAAGCTGCCGTTACCGTCAATATTACTCTCCAACGTGCAATCATTGGACAATAAACTAGACGATTTAAGATCATGAATATCCAACCAACGGGACATAAAAAACTGCAATATCCTATGCTTCATGGAATCGTGGCTGAATGATGACATGGATATTCAGGTAGCGTGATACACGCTGCACCGGCAGGATAGTACAGCACACTTGAAGACGAGGGGGAGCGGTCTGTGCATATTTGTAAACAACAGCTGGTGCACGAAATCTAAGGAAATCTCTAGATTTTTTTTTCTCGCCTGAAGTTGAGTATATTGTGATAAACTGCAGGCCACACTACTTGCCTAGAGAGTTCTCAGCTATACGTTTCCTGGCTGTTTATTTACCGCCACAGACAGATGCTGGCACCAAGACCGCACTTAGTCAGTTGTATAAGGAAATAAGCAAACAGGAAACCACTCACCCAGAGGCGGCGCTCCTAGTGGCCTGAGACTTTAATGCAGGGAAACAAATCAGTTCTACCAAATCTCTATGAACATGTTAAATGTGCAACCAGAGAAAAAAAATCTAGATCCCCTGTACTCCACACACAGAGACGCGTACAAAGCTCTCCCTCGCCCTCCATTTGGTAAATCAGACCACAACTCTATCCTCCTGATTCCTGCTTACCAGCAAAAATGAAAGCAGGAAGCACAAGTGACTCGATCTATAAAAAAAATGGTCAGATGAAGCAGATGCTAAACTACAGGACTGCTTTGCTATCACAGACTGGAACATGTTCCGGGATTCTTCCGATGACATTGAGGAATACACCACATCAGTCACTGGCTTTATCAATAAGTGCACTGAGGACGTCATCCCCACAGTGACTGTACATACCCCAACCAGAAGCCATGGATTACAGGCAACATTCGCACTGAGCTAAAGGGTAGAGCTGCCGCTTTCAAGGTGAGGGACTCTAACCCGGAAGCTTACAAGAAATCCCGCTATGCCCTGCGACGAACCATCAAACAGGCAAAGCGTCAATACAGGGCTAAGGTAGAATCATACTACACCGGCTCCGATGCTCGTCATATGTGGCAGGGCTGGCAAACTATTACAGACTACAAAGGGAAGCAGAGCCTTGAGCTGCCCAGTGACATGAGCCTACCAGACGAGCTAAATCACTTCTATGCTCGCTTCGAGGCAAGCAACACTGAGGCATGCATGAGAGCATCAGCTGTTCCGGACGACTGTGTGATCACGCTCTCCGTAGCCGACGTGAGTAAGACCTTTAAACAGGTCAACATACACAAGGCTGCGGGGCCAGACGGATTACCAGGACGTGTGCTCCAGGCATGTGCTGACCAACTGGCAGGTGTCTTCACTGACATACCAACATGTTTCAAGCAGACCACCATAGTCCCTGTGCCCAAGAACAAAGGCAACCTGCCTAAATGACTACAGACCCGTAGCACTCACGTCCGTAGCCATGAAGTGCTTTGAAAGGCTGGTCATGGCTCACATCAACACCATTATCCCAGAAACCCTAGACCCACTCCAATTTGCATACCGCCCAAACAGATCCACAGATGATGCAATCTCTATTGCACTCAACACTGCCCTTTCCCACCTGGACAAAAGGAACACCTATGTGAGAATGCTATTCATTGACTACAGCTCAGCGTTCAACACCATAGTACCCTCAAAGCTCATCACCAAGCTAAGTATCCTGGGACTAAACACCTCCCTCTGCAACTGGATCCTGGACTTCCTGACAGGCCGCCCCCAGGTGGTGAGGGTAGGTAGCAACACATCTGCCACGTTAATCCTCAACATTGGAGCTCCCCAGGGGTGGTGTGCTCAGTCCCCTCCTGTACTCCCTGTTCACCCACGACTGCATGGCCAGGCACAACTTCAGCAAACTTAATGATGGTGTTGACGACACAGAGGTAGGCCTGATCACCGACAACGACGAGACAGCCTATAGGGAGGAGGTCAGAGACCTGGCGGTGCCAGAATAACAACCTATCCCTCAATGTAACCAAGACTAAGGAGATGATTGTGGACTACAGGAAAAGGAGCACCGAGCACGTCCCCATTCTCATCGACGGGGCTGTAGTGGAGCAGGTTGAGAGCTTCAAATTCCTTGGTGTCCACATCAACAACAAACTAGATTGGTCCAAACACACCAAGACAGTCGTGAAGAGGGCACGACAAAGCCTATTCCCCCTCAGGAAACTAAAGATTTGGCATGGGTCCTGAGATCCTCAAAAGGTTCTACAGCTGCAACATTGAGAGCATCCTGACCGGTTGCATCACTGCCTGGTACGGCAATTGCTCGGCCTCTGACCGCAAGGCACTACAGAAGGTAGTGCGTACGGCCCAGTACATCACTGGGGCAAAGCTGCCTGCCATCCAGGACCTCTACACCAGGCGGTGTCAGAGGAAGGCCCTAAAAATTGTCAAAGACCCCAGCCACAGACTGTTCTCTCCAATACCGCATGGCAAGCGGGACCGGAGTGCCAAGTCTAGGACAAAAAGGCTTCTCAACAGTTTTTACCCCCAAGCCATAAGACTCCTGAAAAGGTAACCAATGGTTACCCGGACTATTTGCATTGTGTGTTACCCGGACTATTTGCATTTGTTTTCTAATTATTTGTGGGTCTGTGTAATCTGAAGGGGTCTCTAACATGGTCATACATTTGGCAGGAGGTAAGGATGTGCAGCTCAGTCTCCACCTCATTTTGTGGGCAGAGTGCACATTTTTTTATTTATTTATCTAGGCAAGTTGGTTAAGAACAAATTCTTAGTAACAATGACAGCCTACCAAAAGGCCTCCTGCGGGGACGGGGGCTGGGATTGAAAATAATACAAAAAATATAGGACAACACACACATCATGCAAGAGACACCACAACAGAGAGACCTAAGACAACAAAATAGCATGGCAGCAACACATGACAACAGAACAAAACATGGTACAAACATTATTGGGCACAGACAACAGCACAAAGGGCAAGAAGGTAGAGAAAACAATACATCCCACTAAGCAGCCACAACTGCCAGTAAGAGTGTCCACGATTGAGTCTTTGAAGAGATGGAGATAAAACTACCCTGTTTGACTGTTTTTTGCAGCTTGTTCCAGTCGCTAGCTGCAGCAACCTGAAAAAGAGGAGCAACCCAGTCATGTGGGTGCTTTGGGGACCTTTAACGGCAGAACGGGTGTCGTATGTGGAGGATGATGGCTGAAGTAGCTATCTCAGATAATGGGGAGTGAAGCATAAGAAGGTTTTATAAATAAGCATCAACCAGTGGGTCTTGCGACGGGTATACAGAGATGACCAGTTTACAGAGGAGTATAGAGTGCAGTGATGTGTCCTATAAGGAGCATTGGTGGCAAATCTGATGGCCGAATGGTAAAGAACATCTAGCTGCTCCAGAGCACCCTTACATGCTGATCTATAAATCACGTCTCCGTAATCTAGCATGGTCATCTGAATCAGGGTTAGTATGCCAGCTGGGGTGAAAGAGGAGCGATTACAATAGAGGAAACCCAAGTCTAGATTTAAACTTAGCCTGCAGCTTTGAAATGCTTCCTTTGGCGTTGATGCCTCATGATTGAGTACTGGTCTGTAGACCGTGATTTCTTATTTTGCTATGATCTGATAGGTGTCAGTAGGCTGACTGAACACAGAGTATTTTTTTTGACCTTTATTTAACTAGGCAAGTCAGTTAAGGACAAATTCTTATTTTCAATGACGGCAGTTAACCCACTGTTCCTAGGCTTTGTTCAGGGGCAGAACAGATTTTTTACCTTGTCAGCTCGGGGATTCGATCTTACTAGCACTCTATTTTTTATTTTATTTATTTTACCTTTATTTAACCAGGTAGGCAAGTTGAGAACAAGTTCTCATTTACAATTGCGACCTGGCCAAGATAAAGCAAAGCAGTTCGACAGATACAACGACACAGAGTTACACATGGAGTAAAACAAACATACAGTCAATAATACAGTATAAACAAGTCTATATACAATGTGAGCAAATGAGGTGAGAAGGGAGGTAAAGGCAAAAAAGGCCATGGTGGCAAAGTAAATACAATATAGCAAGTAAAACACTGGAATGGTAGTTTTGCAATGGAAGAATGTGCAAAGTAGAAATAAAAATAATGGAGTGCAAAGGAGCAAAATAAATAAATAAATTAAAATTAAATAGAGTTGGGAAAGAGGTAGTTGTTTGGGCTAAATTATAGGTGGGCTATGTACAGGTGCAGTAATCTGTGAGCTGCTCTGACAGTTGGTGCTTAAAGCTAGTGAGGGAGATAAGTGTTTCCAGTTTCAGAGATTTTTGTAGTTCGTTCCAGTCATTGGCAGCAGAGAACTGGAAGGAGAGGCGGCCAAAGAAAGAATTGGTTTTGGGGGTGACTAGAGAGATATACCTGCTGGAGCGTGTGCTACAGGTGGGAGATGCTATGGTGACCAGCGAGCTGAGATAAGGGGGACTTTACCTAGCAGGGTCTTGTAGATGACATGGAGCCAGTGGGTTTGGCGACGAGTATGAAGCGAGGGCCAGCCAACGAGAGCGTACAGGTCGCAATGGTGGGTAGTATATGGGGCTTTGGTGACAAAACGGATTGCACTGTGATAGACTGCATCCAATTTGTTGAGTAGGGTATTGGAGGCTATTTTGTAAATGACATCGCCAAAGTCGAGGATTGGTAGGACGGTCAGTTTTACAAGGGTATGTTTGGCAGCATGAGTGAAGGATGCTTTGTTGCGAAATAGGAAGCCAATTCTAGATTTAACTTTGGATTGGAGATGTTTGATATGGGTCTGGAAGGAGAGTTTACAGTCTAACCAGACACCTAAGTATTTGTAGTTGTCCACGTATTCTAAGTCAGAGCCGTCCAGAGTAGTGATGTTGGACAGGCGGGTAGGTGCAGGTAGCGATCGGTTGAAGAGCATGCATTTAGTTTTACTTGTATTTAAGAGCAATTGGAGGCCACGGAAGGAGAGTTGTATGGCATTGAAGCTTGCCTGGAGGGTTGTTAACAGTGTCCAAAGAAGGGCCGGAAGTATACAGAATGGTGTCGTCTGCGTAGAGGTGGATCAGAGACTCACCAGCAGCAAGAGCGACCTCATTGATGTATACAGAGAAGAGAGTCGGTCCAAGAATTGAACCCTGTGGCACCCCCATAGAGACTGCCAGAGGTCCGGACAGCAGACCCTCCGATTTGACACACTGAACTCTATTAGAGAAGTAGTTGGTGAACCAGGCGAGGCAATCATTTGAGAAACCAAGGCTGTCGAGTCTGCCGATGAGGATGTGGTGATTGACAGAGTCGAAAGCCTTGGCCAGATCAATGAATACGGCTGCACAGTAATGTTTCTTATCAATGGCGGTTAAGATATCGTTTAGGACCTTGAGCGTGGCTGAGGTGCACCCATGACCAGCTCTGAAACCAGATTGCATAGCAGAGAAGGTATGGTGAGATTCGAAATGGTCGGTAATCTGTTTGTTGACTTGGCTTTCGAAGACCTTAGAAAGCCACGGTAGGATAGATATAGGTCTGTAGCAGTTTGGGTCAAGAGTGTCCCCCCCTTTGAAGAGGTGGATGACCGCAGCTGCTTTCCAATCTTTGGGAATCTCAGACGACACGAAAGAGAGGTTGAACAGGCTAGAAATAGGGGTGGCAACAATTTTGGCAGATAATTTTTCAGAAAGAAAGGGTCCAGATTGTCTAGCCCGGCTGATTTGTAGGGGTCCAGATTTTGCAGCTCTTTCAGAACATCAGCTGAATGGATTTGGGAGAAGGAGAAATGGGGAAGGCTTGGGCGAGTTGCTGTTGGGGGTGCAGTGCTGTTGACCGGGGTAGGAGTAGCCAGGTGGAAAGCATGGCCAGCCGTAGAAAATGCTTATTGAAATTCTCAATTATGGTGGATTTATCAGTGGTGACAGTGTTTCCTATCTTCAGTGCAGTGGGCAGCTGGGAGGAGGTGTTCTTATTCTCCATGGACTTTACAGTGTCCCAGAACTTTTTTGAGTTAGTGTTGCAGGAAGCAAATTTCTGCTTGAAAAAGCTAGCCTCGGCTTTTCTAACTGCCTGTGTATAATGGTTTCTAGCTTCCCTGAACAGCTGCATATCACGGGGGCTGTTCGATGCTAATGCAGAACGCCATAGGATGTTTTTGTGTTGGTTAAGGGCAGTCAGGTCTGGGGAGAACCAAGGGCTATATCTGTTCCTGGTTCTAAATTTCTTGAATGGGGCATGTTTATTTAAGATGGCTAGGAAGGCATTTAAAAAAAAATTAAAAAATAAAAATATCCAGGCATCCTCTACTGACGGGATGAGATCAATATCCTTCCAGGATACCCCGGCCAGGTCGATTAGAAAGGCCTGCTCGCAGAAGTGTTTCAGGGAGCGTTTTACAGTGATGAGTGGAGGTCGTTTGACCGCTGACCCATTACAGATGCAGGCAATGAGGCAGTGATCGCTGAGATCTTGGTTGAAGACAGCAGAGGTGTATTTAGAGGGGAAGTTGGTTAGGATGATATCTATGAGGGTGCCTGTGTTTAAGGCTTTGGGGAGGTACCTGGTAGGTTCATTGATAATTTGTGTGAGATTGAGGGCATCAAGTTTAGATTGTAGGATGGCTGGGGTGTTAAGCATGTTCCAGTTTAGGTCGCATAGCAGCACGAACTCTGAAGATAGATGGGGGGCAATCAGTTCACATATGGTGTCCATAGCACAGCTGGGGGCAGAGGGTGGTCTATAGCAGGCGGCAACGGTGAGAGACTTGTTTTTAGAGAGGTGGATTTTTAAAAGTAGAAGTTCAAATTGTTTGGGTACAGACCTGGATAGTAGGACAGAACTCTGCAGGCTATCTTTGCAGTAGATTGCAACACCGCCCCCTTTGGCAGTTCTATCTTGTCTGAAAATGTTGTCGTTTGGAATTAAAATTTCTGAATTTTTGGTGGTCTTCCTAAGCCAGGATTCAGACACAGCTAGAACATCCGGGTTGGCAGAGTGTGCTAAAGCAGTGAATAGAACAAACTTAGGGAGGAGGCTTCTAATGTTAACATGCATGAAACCAAGGCTATTACGGTTACAGAAGTCGTCAAAAGAGAGCGCCTGGGGAATAGGAGTGGAGCTAGGCACTGCAGGGCCTGGATTCACCTCTACATCGCCAGAGGAACATAGGAGGAGTAGAATAAGGGTACGGCTAAAAGCTATGAGAATTGGTCGTCTAGAACGTCTGGAACAGAGTAAAAGGAGGTTTCTGGGGGCGGTAAAATAGCATCAAGGTATAATGTACAGACAAAGGTATGGTAGTATGTGAATACAGTGGAGGTAAACCTAGGTATTGAGTGATGAAGAGAGAGATATTGTCTCTAGAAACATCATTGAAACCAGGAGATGTCATTGCATGCTGGGTGGTGGAACTAATAGGTTGGTTAAGGTATAGTGAGCAGGACTAGAGGCTCTACAGTGAAATAAGCCAATAAACACTAACCAGAACAGCAATGGACAAGACATATTGACATTAAGGAGAGGCATGCTTAGTCGAGTGATCAAAAGGGTCCAGTGAGTGGAGAGGTTGGTTGGGGGTCACGGCGATTTAGACAGCTAGCCAGGCCATCGGTAGCAAGCTAGCATAGGATGGAGGTCTGTTGTTAGCCACCTCTTGCGTTCCGTCAGTAGATTAGTGGGGTTCCGTGTGGTAGAGGGGATTAATCCAAATCACAACAACAAAAATAAAAACAATAGATATAGTTAGAGGCCCAAGAAGAAAACATAATAATAATAAAAATAAATAAATTGACCCCAGCCACAGACTGTTCTCTCCAAGAACAGAATAACTCTAACCACTAGGCTACCTGCCACCCAATCACTCTCGGTTGAGGTCAGTGATAAATTAGTCTACAGTACTAATGCCAAGAGATAAGCTATAGGTGTACCTACTGTAGGAGTCCCCTTATCCAGTTCCGGCATTTAGGTCACAGCAGATAAGTACATGTCCCTGGAAATTATTGATCTCCCACTCTAAGATGGAGAAGCTGTCTTCACTAAAGTATTGGGATTCTAGTAGGGGGGAAAGGTAGCACACAGGAGGGGAATTTGTAGCCAAATGTAAAACACACACTCTTTCTCTCACCCTCTCCCACCGTAGTAGGCTCCCAGATTTCCCCCAGGAACCCTCCTTAGAAGGTCCTTAGCCTCACAAAACCAGGTCTGGAAGATCTAAAACCAGGCACCACCTCCTAAAACCAGGCACCACCTCCTAAGACCAGGTCACACACCTAATCTACCCCATCCACCTGGCCCTGAGGCCTGCAGAGAGGATAACGCATGCTACTCTCTCACTCCTCAACGAATACTAATCTCTCATCTCCCCATAGCCAAAACCCCTCCTCGGTTCAAGCTCAGCCATCTTCTGCCCTTTCCCCTGACAAACCCATCTAGCTTTACAAACCTGTCATTTACCATTAAAGAGCTAACCAAACTCTACCAGCTCTATACCACAGACCCATCCTCTGCTATTACACCAACGGATCCCATCGCTCTACAATTACACACAAACAAATAATCTTCCACCAACTCACTACAAAACTCTACTCTTTGACCCGGTAACCCATCTCTTACCTGTACAACAAAGCCAACAGAATAAAGGCAGGTTTTCACACCTTTGTAACCTGCCTTGGAAATCAATGGCAAGACATTTTAAAATGTAAATGAAAGATGCTTTTCCAGACGTTTCCATTTTAACAAAGGGCTGTTTGTGTTGGTGCATGAGAGATAGAAGGGAATAACAGTTGTACATCCTCTATCTTAATGACATATTCAGGAAGCTGAGACTAGAACACCCCAGCCTCCCACTAGATTCAACACGATTTTAATGAATTGCAAAAAAAATATATATAAATCTCAACTGAATGTGGTTTTGTTCTGATCTATGGTGTGCAGCATGCTACACATCTTACCTCTACATACTGTCACATGTCCAGAACATCCAACATTTCAATATGATACTATTAACCCCTGGACATCAATGTATGAAAAGTGAAATTGAGTCAAACCTAATGACATAAAAATCAACACCTAAAGGTGAATAAATGAACTGAAAGACTATTGAGGCCAAAGCAAGGAGCACATTGTCTCAGTCAGTAATTGATAGAGTGGGATGATAGTGGCATGGCCTCACTGGCCTGTGTTTCATCTCATCTCCCTGGCAACCTGAGCCTTCCCGTTCCCCCCTCCCCTTCCCTACCTGCCCTCCCTTGCCTGATGTCTGCCTTCCAGTCTCCTGCCTTCCAGTCTCCTGCCTTCCAGTCTCCTGCCTTCCAGTCTCCTGCCTTCCAGTCTCCTGCCTTCCAGTCTCCTGCCTTCCAGTCTCCTGCCTTCCAGTCTCCTGCCTTCCAGTCTCCTGCCTTCCAGTCTCCTGCCTTCCAGTCTCCCTCCCTAACCTGACACCTGCCCTCTCCCTAACCTGACCTCTCCTACCTGCCCTGCCTGATGCCTGCCCTTCCCCACCTTCCCTGCCTGCGCTCCTCCACCTTCCCCCCCCTGCCCTGCCTGCACTAACTGCCCTGCCTTTCCTTATCTGCCCTCTCCCACATTCCCACCCTCCCCTCCCCTGCCTGATGCCTGCCTGCCCTCCACTGCATCATTAGTCACATGAGGACAGGATATAGATGGAGATGTGGTGAAGGGCTCCTGTCAGGCTGTGGCAGCACCAACACCGCCACCTTGACGGCAGTCAATCAGTGTGCCTCAGCCTCGCTTCACTGCACTCAATTGTCAGACTCAGCTTCACCATCAGAACCTCTCTGTTTCCTTCCCCACAAAGTTACACTGTACCATAGTAGACTCGACAGACAACATAAATCGCAGTACTATATGTTCGACTGAGTATTATTCATGCCACAAAGACAGGCCTATTTATAGGCCTATTTTCAACCCATTAAAAACACAACCATTGTAGGCTACTTTTGTCTTTCTGCTAATTCAGACAGACACATCAACAGATTGGCAGTGTATAAAATAAGGCTACTGTATGCTATTCTGAAGGGAGCTCAAACAACTAACAGAATGGAAAGAATCAGGAGTCTACCATAAATATTCAAATACAAATATTAAAACAACTCAGTGTAAGATGTTCGGCTATTCACTGTCAGTAGGAGTTAATGAGGTGAAATATTGACTGCGTAGGTGCTACACATCCTGGCTGCGTTGTGGGGGGTATATATATATATATATATATATATATATATAATTGTCCCATCTAACTGGGCATTAGCCTTGCTAATGATCTCTGCTGAGAGAGGAGCTAATTCTGAGGCACTGGCTCCCTCCGTTCCAGGAGGGGAGGAACCGTACTACTGTCAAATCATCTTTGCTACCAAAGATTTTTGCCTACCATAAAACACTACGATTACTTAGTGATTAATTGCTCACGTGTACCGAACATAAATGCACATATTTCAGGACAGTCCAGTATATCTCCTGTTATGGTTTGACATAGAGGGTGTCTACCCACTCTACCTAGAGTGGGTGAAAACACGCTTTAATTCTGAAATGTTCCTTCCTTATGTTATAAAATGCATTTTACAAAGACAAATATGATTCTTCATGTTCTGAATCGGTCAGTGGGGTATTTCTCTAACATATCATTAACATTATATGCAAAAAGTCAGATTTCGTAACCTAACCTGCTTCTCGCAGCGACTTTGGGGATATTACATGTTGTGGTGGTCGTCTTCAAAGTTCTTTCCACAGGTCGCAAAAAGCTAAATTAGCATGATACAAGCTGAATTAAATGTAAAAGGGTTACAAAATAAAAAGCTTGTCGTACGCTCAAAGCTCCGTTGACATTCCACAGAGATCAGCTTGTTTTTCTGAGAAATATTTGAA
This sequence comes from Oncorhynchus tshawytscha, assembly GCF_018296145.1. Taxonomy (NCBI): domain Eukaryota; kingdom Metazoa; phylum Chordata; class Actinopteri; order Salmoniformes; family Salmonidae; genus Oncorhynchus; species Oncorhynchus tshawytscha. The sequence continues at coordinate 67,749,748 of NC_056441.1, forward strand.
AAATAGGAATTTAGCATTAACATATAAAGCATATAATATAATGTCTCAAAATCAATATCTATCTAACCTCTATATTGTTTTATGTCCTCTGGATTCGAGAAGAAAGATGACGAGTTCAAATGTGAGCTGACAATGGTATTTTCCTGTTGTTTTACCATTTTTTTCCATGGCCTCCATTGAGATTTAGTCACCCTAATCTTGGCTATCCTACAATCAGGTGTGTTAACTGTGGAATAGTTCAAATACATGGAACAGCTGTGGATCCCCGAGGAGAGGTTTGAAAATCCCTGGCCTAGAGCCCTCAAATTCAAATGTGGACATCTAAGCCAGTTCCACTGCTTATTTTCTCCATTCTTCCCCTCTAACGCCATGTTTGCCATTTTAATACCAGTCCCAGCCAGTCAGTCAGCATCACTTGCGCTTTAATCTCATCAGCCAAGACCGCCACCCAGGCCGGCCAGTGAAGCTATACCGCCACGCAGGCCGGCCAGTGAAACTATACCTTGTCCTTGTTAAAAAACACCAAGGCAAATCAGCGGATTACAACTTCCTTTGACTTCAGCAGCGTGGTCTGGACAGTTTAGTGACAACCACAATGCTCATCTCACTGTTGCTGGGAGTCAATCACATATCTAGTATGGGGGTTCCTCAACATAACATGGGTTACAATAGGCCAGGGCTTCCCAACTGGCGGCCTGCAGGTGGTTTTATTCGGCCCCCCAAATAATTTACATTTTACTTTGGGGGATTAAAGAGACTAAAAACACCAGCATATCAGCTTTGAATTTTGTAAATCTTTTAATGATATTATATCTATTTGAGCTTCTTGTGATCCATTTGCGCTCTACAAATGATTTGTAATTATGTTCCATTCAAGAAAAAGAAAATCGGCCTGCGGCTGAATCTAGTCGATGATCCCTGCAATAGGCTAACTGTGAGTAAACCTGATTCAAATATACATCTCTACCATCAGAATCACAGTGCATTTTGATAGTTGCAACTGTCCTGACAGGTTAAAAAAATGTATGTAGCCAGTTAGATAGGTAAGAAAAGCAAACCACACCTTTCTCCCCTCAACTATTGAGGAAACCAACACATGGTTCAATGGTGCTTTGAAACAAGACAAATAATTGCAACCTAAAAAAACATGTAGGATATATTTTATTACTCCATGTACTAGATAACTTCATTTCAGGGGCTAAATCTCACGGGGTAATTTGACTTTTTGAAGATAAAAAAAATACAAAACTAGATTACACTATTACATATATAACACTATTGTAACAAACCCTGCAAATGCTTTTGGGACAGACAGTTGTTCCCACATTTCTAATCAATCTAATAGATCTGTTGATATCTAATCATGTAGATTTGGAGCCAAGATATGCTTTTCATCAGGCTAGAACCCTAGACTAGAGCGCGAGGTCTTCACACCTGATTTTAGGTATTCATAGGTGCAATCATGTTTATAAAACAGGTGGTAGCCTACCTCACATCCCTCTCAGTTCCAAATCTTATCAACAATTTGTGACATGTTTTTGACATCGCCTGAGGAATTTTCCAATGTCACATCTTCTGAAAGCTACACAGAATGACTAAAATGTAGTTCAATGTGAAAAAATAACTTCTACCACAAGCCTTTGATGACCATTCCGCCTATGTGTAAATAAATGACGCAGAGCTGGAACGACAATTATGTTTGAAATAGTGTTAAATGTGACAAACTTGTTTACATAATACAAAAATGGTAAATAGACTGACTAGTTGAGAAACAAAATGAGCTTACCTTGAAAAAACCATAACAATGATAGGAGCGCTCGGACTCTCCCTGATATCGCCATCACCCAACATTAAACGCACGTGCCCGGTGCGAGCAACAGGACGAACAGCGAATTTGGTAGTAGGCGTCAGTTGTCTTTTTGAAGTTCGTCTCCTGTTCGATGGGTTGTCCTCCGCTCGGATCTCGCGAAAGTGAATGCAGGAAGCAGAACTTCGACAGTATGGAAAGGTAATGGTTTATGAATTATTTCAGTTTTCCCGTCCTGCGAGAAAATATTGCAGAGCACTATCGCTGGTTCACTTCCACCGTACACGGTCAAAGACGTAACCATTTATCGATAAGTCAACTCGGTTTCCCTTGAGTTTACCCCTGTCACTCCACAAATCCTTACATTTGTGCTGGCGTCCCCTCGCTCCCAGAGTTGAAATGTAGACAGCGCTCTCCTCTCCTCTCCTCTCCTCGTCCTCGAAGTGAACCGTTACAATCTGCCAACTACCCGCCTGCACCTTTGCGCACATGACAAGCCCCGCCCCTATCATTATGGGCATGGCTTAATTTTGCACAGGTGGTTTTTGTACTGTCTGCTGTGTGACATCTCTACACAAGATTGATAATTTATAGTATTAATTACTATGAAATAAGGCTTGTAATGTAGTCTGTTTTGTCTTGTCTGGTGTAATTCTGTTTTATCTGGTGTTCTGTGTGAATTTAAGTATGCTCCCTCTCACTGGGCATGCTACCTGTGTGAATTTAAGTATGCTCCCTCTCACCGGATGTGCTACCTTGTCCCAGACCTGCTGTTTTCGACTCTCTCTACAACACCTGCTGTCTTGACCTCTGAATACTCTGCTATGAAAAGCCAACTGACATTTACTCCTGAGCAGTGGAGGCTCCTCAGAGGAGGAAGGGGAGAACCATCCTCCTAAGTGAAATTTCATAAAAATAAATATAGTGAAACATAAAAAAAGTTATCCTTTTTAGATAAAACTATATTAAATATATTACCAAATAATTGATTAAATAAAACTTTTTTGCAACGAAGGCCTGCAGTAACTTCAACAGCACTGTCTGGCGTAGCGCCATGGTGCAGCTGGAGGACAGCTAGCTTCCATCCTCCTCTGGCTACATTAACTACAATACATAACCCAGGAGGCTTGTAGGCCTCACCCCCTTCCATAGACATACATGGTAATTATGACCACTTCCAGAGGACATCCTTCAACCAATCAAAGCTTTTGCAGTATGAACTGACATGTTGTCCATCCAATCATAGAAATAGGGTCAGAGAATTAACCTATTGAGTTGTATTGGGATTGTGCCACAGAGCATTTTGGGGGTTTTATGTGTTGAGTATCATGGTGACATTGTTGGATAGAGATTAAGAGTGAAAAGTGATAGTTGAGCATTTTTGGGATATTATTCCATTTAAAAAATATATATTTCAAATGACAGGAGACTGAGGAGGTATATTATAAATTGTTTTCTTGGTTTTAGAACTTTATTTTTGTGTCCAGTTAGTGCAATTTTAAAACATGTGCCTTGCTAACTGTACCAGTGGGAGTGTGCAGTTTTCTGTGCCAGAATGGTAGAATAGCCAACGCTGCCGAAAATGTTGTGGACTTTTTGTTGAAGAACCCCTTTCATTCTCGGGTACACCGAAAAGGTGTGAATTAAAAGCGAGGGTCGACCTCTTCCTCAGATCAGTTTCATGAAGGATGATAATGTGAGGCCATTCAATATCACCCGGTATCAAAAGTATAGCTGATTAACAGGGAGCCTTTCATCAAGCTGCCTGTATTGCTGGCCTTGACTGCGTTTTTGGACATGTAAGAATGTGCTTTTAGAGGACAGGATGAGATGGAAAGTTCCGCCAACAAGGACAACTACAAGGAGCTTGCAGAGGTAATTTCACGCTAAGATGCTTTACTTGCTGAAAGTTCAACTGTCTTTTCTGGGATATCAAAAACAATTCTGAATGATTTGACAGCTTCCATCGCATCGTCCATTAAAATATGAACGCTTCTATCACACCGACAGTAACACTGCATTTTGGTACACCAGAATTACATTCATTGCCAATGAAACTCTGCGTTTGCCTTGCGGCACTCGGTTGCAGAGGCAGTTGGAGTGCGTTCGCTGTAGTGCTTACGTTGGATTTATCGAACGTGTGCGTAAAACTGTATGGTAGACGGCTTGACAGAAATGGTAGCAGAAGGTGAATGTTGAAAAAAGAATTTATATGAACAAATATAAGGTAGCTGCAGTTAGACAGGGCCAATAGTTTTTTTCAGGAGTAAAAAATATATATAATGTGACCTGATTAGGAAAAACTGGTACCATCATAGCCCATATTAAACCCTTTTACAACTGATTAATCACTGTCATACCTTATAGGGTCCAGAGTTTTCCTAGTTAGGTGAAAACTCCAGGTCCCAGGGGGTGAAAACTGCACCACCGCTCTGGGACCTATGGTGGAACCAGTCTGCTTGCAGTTGTCAGTTATGTGTTTGTTTGACTTTATGAATTTTGAGATGTCTGAGTTTAAGTTCATAGAGAAACTCGTTGTCCAGACCTACAATGGCGCAGCTGTAATGGAATGTATCTGCTATTTGTATTTATAGCTAAGTCCCCTCCTGTTCCCTGATTAAGAGGTGATGACTACTCCACTCCACTACCTTTGTAAACTTTCTCCTGACATGAACTGAAGCCACATCTCATGTGCCCGTTCATCCACTGGCACATTGAATGTTTCCCCTCCAAGCACTGTGAGTACCCCTATACATTTTCTATCATTGCTGTATGTAGAGTCAATCACAAACACAATCACATTATTACACATCAATGATTTTCCTCCTTGCTTGGACTAAGTAATTCTTAGCTCTTTTGTCTAACTGTGTAGTGTGTTGACCGTCCTGCGCTGGTCAAGTCTCTGAACACCTCAACTCATGCCTCATACCCTCATTCAATCACTGCTGTGATCCCTTTCCAACACGGTGTAAGTAGCCCTCTCATTCCCATTCCCCATAATATGGTACTATAATGTCTTTATTAAATGCTTTAGGTTAAAATAATTAGTCTTTGACAATTTTTGAAACACACTCATCTCCGTGTGTTAAGCACCTATACCATGGGTCTCCCATCCTCCTCTATTTCTCAAGTCACCAGCCTTCACTGCTCCCGAGGTACTGACCTGTTGCACCCGCTACAACCACTGTAATTATTATTTCACCCAGCTGGTAATTTATAAACTTTTTAACATCTTGAAGAACAATCTGGCCTTAATGGCTATGTACTCTTATACTCTTATAATCTCCACCTGGCACAGCCAGAAGAAGACTGGCCACCCCTCAGAGCCTGATTCCTCTCTAGGTCTCTTTCTAGGCTCCAGCCTTTCTAGAGAGTTTTTCTTAGCCACAGTGCTTCTACATCTGCATTGCTTGCTGTTTGGGGTTTTAGGCTGGGTTTCTGTATAAGCACTTTGTGACCTCTCCTGAGGTAAAATGGTCTTTATAAATACTTTTGATTTGATTAACGGTGAAGAAAGTTGTTAAAGGACCAGTGCATTAAAAAAAAGTGTTTTTCTGTGTTTTATGTATATTTCTACACTGAGTTTGGAATAATACTGTGAAATTGATGATAATGCCCTTTTAGTGTAAGAGCTGTTTGAAAAGACCTGCTGAAATTTCAGCCAGGATCACCAAGTATTAAATTAGTTAAGACCAAAAAGAAAGATGGTTCCAAAGCTCTCTGCCAATAACAGCTAGTTTTCAGTTGTCCCCTCCCAACTCAGACCACTCCCAGACAGTCCTAGCAAAATTCTTGCTTGATAAATTGCTCTTTGCTAAGAAGCTATTTTGGTTTCTTTTTGTCCATTTTAATTGAAAATGATCCCAGTAAGGTACTTAATTGTTACCCAGAAATGATTTGATATTGAAATAAAAACATCTTCATTGGACCTTTAAGGTCAAGTGCTAAGGGGATACAAGCTAAGAAGATAAGCATGGCAGTGGCATGTATAGGCCTACAGAATGGACAGGGTGTATGGAATAACGCTGTGAATGAGCATGGAGACAATTATTCCTGATTTGTACTGAAATGTATAATCAGGTCAATGCCATAGATAAAACATTTCAGGGATATAGTTCATACTGAAATTCATTCAATGCCAAATCAATTGAAGTGCATTACCTGAGTCTCATTTAAAAGTTTATATATAGGACACACTTCTTTCGCATGTAAAAATCCCCAGGAAACATTAACAGATAGTTGTGTGAGAGGACAGACAGGAGCATGAGCTAGGCTTTTAAGTTGTAGTGTAAGTCTGAGGTCCTGCCTCAGCTCATAAATGGGTTGTCAGGTGAAATATTAATGTCTGCGGGGCCCATGTGTAGTTTTAGTTGTTGGATGTAATGGATTTATTACATGATATCAAATCCAGCATCTTTAAGACTGATCTGTCCTCACCTCGACCTGCAGTGAAATACACAACGACCATGACTGCCACCACTGCTAACCTCAACCCACTACCTCATCACATCAGACCTGTGTTCCAGAACTTAGAGTTAATAATTGACTGGCAGACTCTTGAATTTTTCATTGCCTCATATTTTCGGTCCTGCTTTTCCTGCTTTTTAACATTGTCAGCCAATTTGACTGCATTTTTTTGAGGTCATAGCTCACAAAGAAGATTTTCACTGGCTATAAAATAGAGCTTCAATTAATAACATCAGTTGTTATGTTACACCAGTCAGTCACTCGCTAGTCTGAATGGAAGTGAAATGTAACTGTCTGAGCATCATTCTCCAGTAGACAGGTATAGGTAAATGAGAGAGAGCTTGACATGACCTCAACATGACCTGTCTATGTAACTGATGCTCATGTTTTACTCTCACCAGATAGGAAAAAACTCCAAGAATATCTGAAAAGCCTACTGAAAAGATATAGCTAGTATTTGAAGTCCACCCTCAGCTTATTCACATTAACATACCAAGGAAACTTGATGCTGATGGCTAGTGTAAATTATTGATAATTCATGGTGGGTATATGGACAGAGGTACTAATCTCAAACTGGACAGTGGGAACATTCCAAGCCTGCACTCTTTTTAACTCCGCATATATTCCCAATTGTGGGGCAAGCTTTATAGATTAGGCCTAGCCTCTATATCATTGTTACTTTGTTTAAGGAACCACAAAATGTACATTATGTCAACTGATTTGTGGAATTGGATTGCCTTAAAATATATTTTGTGTGAATATAATTAAAAGTCCAATGCAGATGTTTTTATCTCAATATCAGATCATTACTGGGTAACAAGTAAGTACCTAACTGTGAATGTTGTCAATTAAATTGGTCAAAAATCAACAAAAACAACTTCTTAGCAAAGGGCAATTTCTTAAGCAAGAATTTAGCAAGGGCTGTCTGGGAGTGGTCTAAGTGGGGAGGGGGAAAGTAAAAACGAGCTGTTATTGGCACACAGGTTTGGAACTATCTAATTAGTCTTAACTAATTTACCTCAAGGTGATGTCACCATCCATAGAAGGGTAAAACTCCATCCCACCAAAACAGGCAGAACTTTCAGGCACTCTTTTCAAAACGATCTTATACCAAAAGGGCATTATCATCATGTTTACAATATATTCCAACCTCATAGAGTGGAAATATATAAAACATAGGGAAATCATGTTTTTGACTACACTGGGACTTTAAAAAGAAGTACTTCATTGTTGTCCATCCATTCTGTGCAATAGCTTATTTCAATGGCATGCACTCCCTAATTATTTGGCATCTTTTAATTTTGAGCTGCAGTTGACTTCCTGAAGAAGTTCTTTGTTAAACACGTTCAAGTGCGAAGAACCCCTTATCTCAATGCCAGGTGGAATATGAGCCTCTCTGTCCTTGACTGTCGGGTCCATGCTTTGATAGTGTATCTGGTCTGACATGATTAATGACTCAATTAAACTTTGTGCTTTGTTCCTCAGTTCACTTTCTCATTTTCTGAACTAGTGGAACTCAAATGCATCAGAGAATCTATCACCGGGTAGTTTGTTATGAATGTATGATTGATTAGTGTCATCTAGTGGTCAAGAGGTGCAGCACATCCGTTTTCACAACCAGATAATATCCTGCAGTGTTTTCATTTTAATTAGAAATTGAGAGGAAGATATCCCCCAATCCTCTCAATCCTTGTGTGAACCCCCAGTCTCAACATCTTTCTCTGAAAAGCATCTCCTCACTGAAAGATGGATTTTATTTATTGGGGCGGCAGGTAGCCTAGTAGTTAGAGCGTTGGACTAGTAACCGAAAGATTGCAAGATTGAATCCCTGAACTGACAAGGTAAAAAGATCTGTTGTTCTGCACCTGAACAAGGCAGTTCACCCACTGTTCCTAGGCTGTCGTTGAGAATAAGAATTTGTTCTTAACTGACTTGCCTAGTTAAATAAATGTAAAATAAAAAATATTCAGACAGATGCCAAATAGGTCAATTGCACAAATACCGGTCTGTCTCATGACAGACTATCATGTCCAGCACACATGAGATTTGGTTCTGGATTCCGTGATTACATAAAAAATAACCTGTTGATTTTAAAACATGTTTGGGATAGGGGGCAGTATTTTGACGTGCGGATGAAAAGTGTGCCCAAAGTAAACTGCCTGTTACTCAGGCCCAGAAACTAGGATATGCATATAATTGGTAGATTTGGATAGAACACTCTAAAGTTTCTAAAAACTGTTAAAATTATGTCTGTGAGTATAACAGAACTGATATGGCAGGCGAAATCCCGAGGACAAACTCCCACTTTTATTATAAGGCGAAGCCCTCCCAGATTGCAGTTCCTAGGGATTCCACTGTCAACAGTTTTTGGCTGTAGTGTTTCCAAGCGCGTTCTGAGAGCGTGTTCTTTGGTATTTTTCTCTGGTAAAGACTAACGATTCTCCATCTTAAATTGTATAGTTAATTTATGTATTAGGGTACCTAAGGTTTGATTATAAATGTTGTTTAACTTGTTTGGAAAAGTTTATTAGTAACATTTGGGAATCATTTTGTATGCGTTTTGATGGAGGGAAACTGGGTGGATTATTGACTGAAGTGCGCCAGGTAAACTGAGTTTTTATGGATATAAAGAAGGACATTATCGAACAAAAGGACCATTTGTGATGTAACTGGGACCTTTTGGAGTGCCAACAGAAGAAGATCAAAGGTAAGGCATTTATTATATAGCTATTTCTGACTTTCGTGTCCCACCTGCCTGGTTGAAATATGTTTTTCATGGTTTTGTATGTGGGGCGCTGTCCTCAGATAATCGCATGGTGTGCTTTCGCCGTAAAGCCTTTTTGAAATTTGACAGCGGCTGGATTAACAAGAACTTAAGCTTTATTTTGATGTATTACACTTGTGATTTTATGAATGTTAAATATTTATAATACTGTAGTTTGAATTTCGCGCTCTGCAATTTCACCGGATGTTGTGGTGTCCCGCTAGCGGCATGCCTTTCCCAAAGTTAAACATACTAGAATTTCAGCCTATTTTAATGCATCTTATCCATATCTCTCATCATCTGTGGCAATGCTGATGCATTTAACCACCCTCATAATGTATTAGTGTACAGCATTATAGTCACAGTAATTTTATACTGTAATATACAGACCCCACAGTCACAGTAGGGTTACAATTCTTGAATCCATAGGAGGTTGGTTGCACCTTAATTGGGGAGGACGGGCTGAAGGTAATGGCTGCAGCAGAATAGGTGGAATGGTATCAAATACATAAACACATGGTTTCCATGTATTTGATGCCATTCTATTTGCTCCGTTCCGGTCATTATTATGAGCCGTCCTCCATCAGCAGCCTCCTGTGCTTGATCACTAAAGAGGAAGGATCTCGAGGCCATGACTGGAGGGGACTATGTGAATGACTTGACTATGAATGAAACACCAGGATTATTAGGAGAGGGCATGGGCTGGTTCTATGTCTCTAATACATATCAATGCACAGGCTTCTGAATATGTGTATCTTTGTTCTCCCTTTCCACCATCCTGCCCTCATTCCAACAGGTCAGACAGAGGAGAAAAACTAAATGTTCACACCTCTGACTGTCTCTGTCATCAATCCACGTTAACATGTTCCCCTGTGCGCTTAATCTAGACAATATCTTCCCCACCTTTACACATACACTACTATCATTCCTGACTACTGTAGCCTACCTGCTTGTGAGCAATCACCAGATGATCGATAATGGCCGTGTTCGAGAGCATCAAACCGTAATGTATCATGGGTAAATTGTGACTGACTGACTGATCTACAAATAATAATGAAGTTATTTAATTTATGTATATTTCACTTTTCCTTGTCTTCAAAAAACAAACTAAAACAACCAAATATACATATGAACGGCAATTTACAGATTTCACATGACTGGGAATACAGATATGCATCTGTTGGTCAGATATACCTTTTTAAAAAAGGTTGGGGCATGGATCAGAAAACCAGTATATGGTGTGACCACCAATGTTCCCTTTCATTTTTCTCAGGACTGTGCAAATTTCAGGTCTGAGGAGCACAAACTTGAACGTTGTGAACACTGAGGCTGTACCCACTTTAAGTTACAATTTTAAGTGGCCAAGTAGGCTACTGTGGCTATTTGTTCATAATGTAGGCCAACCATGCAGGGCTTGACATTAATCTGTTTATCCTCCTTCAGACAAGGAAGTGATTGAAAATGGTGTTGTTTGATACAAGAAACCAGTTTACAAAATAACATGCATTATTATTCACATACCATTGTTACAGAGAATCAGACAAATTTTGCTACCCTCTGCCTATTGGCTGCTTAGCTTATTCAAGCCTGTCTCAAAATGCAATGCTGCCGCTTTAAGATATTAAAAAAGCTCTTTACCTGTCTCGCTTTTTAAAGAGGTCCAGAAATGTACACGTGTTATGCTCTTGTAGGAAGCAATCCCTCCCCTATTGCTGACTACAAATTATCTATAACTGGGCTAATAACTCGCTAACTAGCAAAGGATATGAACAAAATGTGCACACGTGGCTACATGAAGCTCTCGCTTTGATCTCAAAACAAACACATCTACTCAAGACCACCGCTGTAAACATAGTCCAGTTCAAAGTAAATGGCACAGATCCATATATGGCAATGGTCTATTTGCATATAGGCCTACTGCAGCTCTGATTGGTTATGCGGCACTGGTCTGTGTAGAGTAGAGGCTGAATGCGTTCTGCATACAACATTTTTTGGTATGTTGCATTGAAAGTGGCTAATATTGCATTGAATTGATCACAATTGCCACAGTAAGAGGAAACGTTTATAGTGTTAATTAACAGGGGAAACTCTAGAAAGTTGAGGTAAGCTCAATCTGGTGCTTCTCTCTGTGGGCTGATACAGTATTTCTTCTGCATGGCAGTCCTGGGGGAGCTACGTGGCAGTCTCGGGGCTACTGCACGCCCACGCGCAGTTTAGAGGGAACATTGGTGACCACCATTTGCCTCATGCAGCAGGACACATCTCCTTTGCATAGAGTTGATCAGATTGTTGATTGTGGCCTGTGGACACTCCTCTTTAATGGCTGTGTGAAGTTGCTGTATATTGGCGGGAACTGGAACATGCTGTAGTACACATCAACCCAGAGCATCCCAAACATGCTCAATGGGTGATATGTCTGGTGAGTATGCAGACCATGGAAGAACTGGGATATTTTCAGCTTCCAGGAATTGTGTACAGATCCTTTCATGGGGCTGTGCATTATCATGCTGAAACACAAGGTGATGGCGGCAGATGAATGGCAAGACAATGGGCCTCAGGATCTCGTCACGGTATCTCTGTGCATTCAAATTGCCATTGATAAAATGCAGTTGTGTTCGTTGTCCTGAGTTAATACCTGCCCATACCATAATCCCACCGCCACCATGGTGCACTCTGTTCACAACGTTGACATCAGCAAGCCGCTCACCCACACAACGCCATACAGGCTGTCTGCCATCTGCCCAGTAGAGTTGAAGAATTGGCCCCCACATTCTCACTCTAAATGGACCGGCGGCATACATCTGTCTGTTAGCTAACATCTATTATAGCTCTATTCCCCAGAGCCAAAGAGTCACATCTCAGATGCATAGAGGGCAGCCAGAGGAGTCGCCATGACAGCAGCAGCATCAGAAACATTGGCAGACAGCCACTGAGGGGTTGTGTGTCCACTGTGTGTTGACAGAGATGGGCCTTCTGTGTGGGCCTAATCTCTGTGTATGTGGGACATGACATTACACAGCAGATTAGATCCGGCGGGAATGTGATCTTAGCTTTGGAGGGAATGTGATCTTAGATCTGGAGGGAGGGCAGGGAGTGTGGTCTTATTCAGGCAGGCCTCAGCATGCCCCAGCCTTGAATCAAAGCATCACGGCTGTTGTGGAGCTTCATATAATCCTATCAGCTCAGCCTTCTAAAGTCTGAGTTATTTGTTGCATGCAGCACTGAGGTCCATGGCTCTGCTCCCATATGGTATTATGACTGTTTACGGTTTTTATTTTGCCACTTGTGTATGACATTATTTATTCATTTTTATTCATACAAAGTAAACATTATACCAAGCCTTTAAAACTTTGATCCTTCTGGTGATGATAAGCCTTGGTAGAAAGGTTCCCAAACATTGTGTTATTATGCTTTCTAGTGGTAGACTGGAATATTACAGGTGAGTTGATCTCGCTGATGGCTTATGTGGGAAAAATGAATCCATGAAAGAAATAACATATCCCGGTTCAGATTAGTCAGTTACCAGCGGGGTTACTCATCCCTAAACCTATCCCTAATTTAAATTCCTCATAACCCCTTAGCTTCAACCACAACACAAACCGTAACTCTAGTTTCATGTCCACATAACCCTGGCCTCAACCACAACCCTAACAGTAGCTTCATGTCCACATAACCCTGGCCTCAACCACAACAGTAGCTTCATGTCCACATAACCCTGGCCTCAACCACAACCCTAACAGTAGCTTCATGTCCACATAACCCTGGCCTCAACCACAACCCTAACAGTAGCTTCATGTCCACATAACCCTGGCCTCAACCACAACCCTAACAGTAGCTTCATGTCCACATAACCCTGGCCTCAACCACAACCCTAACAGTAGCTTCATGTCCACATAACCCTGGCCTCAACCACAACCCTAACAGTAGCTTCATGTCCACATAACCCTAGCCTCAACCACAACCCTAACAGTAGCTTCATGTCCACATAACCCTAGCCTCAACCACAACCCTAACAGTAGCTTCATGTCCCCATAACCCCGGCCTCAACCACAATCCTAACAGTAGTTTCATGTCCACATAACCCTAGCCTCAACCACAATCCTAACAGTAGCTTCATGTCCACATAACCCTGGCCTCAACCACAACCCTAACAGTAGCTTCATGTCCGCATCCTGGTTCAACTTTTTTATTTTATTTTTTAATTCTCCCCAATTTTGTGGTATCCATCGTCTTGTCCCATCGTTGCATCTCCCATGCGGACTCGGTTGAGGCGAAGGTCGAGAGCCGTGCGTCCCCTGAAACAACCCAGCCAAGCCGCACTGCTTCATGACACAACGCCCGCTTAACCCGGAAGCCATCCGCACCAACGTGTCGGAGGAAACACAGTGCACCTGGCCACCGTGTTAGCGTGCATTGCGCTCGGCCCGCCACAGGAGTCGCTAGTGCACGATGAGACAAGAACATCCCTGCCGGCCAAGCCCTCCCCTAAGGAGGCAATTGTGCGCCGCCCCATCGGTCTCCCGGTCGCGGCCGGCTGCAACAGTGCCTGCGATGCAGTGCTGGTTCAACCATAACCCCTTAGCCACAACCAACCATAAGTACAATTTAAGTACAGTACAACAATGTGTTGTTCAATATAATACGGAACCTATTCACATTTCATGACAAGGCAATGTGTTGAATTTATCATGAGAGGACTGCTTGTGGGCAGAATGGCCAGTAGAGGGCACTATGAGCCTTTTATACTTCATAAGAGAACATCCTTTGAGAGTAATCCTAGTGGTTTATTTCCCCTCCACTACTCTCCCTCTCCATCCTCCCTGCTTCTCCCTCCCTCCCTCCTGCTCCCTATCCCGATCTACATCTTTTTCAACTGTTGTTTGGGCCTGACTAGCCCCATATGTAGTCTCATATGGCAATGTATGGTATGACGTGCTACACAGATGTCCATCTATCTGAGCAGAGCACTAAAGGACATGATGATGATGATGACTACAACCCATTATGACCCTATGCATCTGATCTCTCTCTGATCTCTAGGCCAGACAGGTAGCCTAGAGGTTAGAGCAATTGGGCCAGTAACACACTACCAAAGGTGAAAAATATGTTTGTGCCCTAATTTGCTCCACGTTCGCTGTACTACTATGGCTGAACCTGTAAAACATATTTTCTTTCTCATACAGCCTCAGCTGACTTGCTTGCAGCATTGTGGCTGTAAAAGCAAGAACAGTTTGAGACTGCAATTGCACTCTTGCTTAAAAATGCACTCTGATCTTAAGCACAACAAATGTGTATCATATTGCACAAATTGGATTCTAACATCACACGAATTGCAAAAATCATAGATCATACAAATTGTCAACTTTAACATATCACACAAAATGGATTACATAGTACACAGGTGGCTGAAATTATACAACGTTTGAGAGTGCAACTTTAATACAAGGCAATCCTTGTGCAACAGATTATACTCTCAAAGCTGGAACAACTATATAGCAGAAAGACTTGCAGTCACTTGTGCCAGAGAAAGAGCAAGTAAGTGGTTTCCATGGCTCATTAACACATAGTGGAGGAGATCCAATAGCAGTCAGCACTCCTGGTCAGGTAGACTGATGAGAAAGGAGAACTAGTAATACAAAGCTCCTCACTCCCTCTGGGGTGGCTCAATACAAATACAACTCTCCTACAATTTGCAACTGATGTTTGAGGGCATGATAAGAGAATGTACGTTCAGGTTGTCTGTATCGAAGGGCTTGAAATGGGAAAAGCTGGGCTGGGCACCAAGTGCAGTTGTAATATTAGTTGCTTACCTTTGCACTCTACTGTATTGGATGTAAATGGCCTGCCACTGGCCCTGCATGGCGGTGACACCAGGTCTATAAATAAACCCCAGGCTGAGGCTGTGTCCCAAATAGCACCCTGTTACCTTCATAGCACACTACTTTTGACCAGTGACCGACCTATGGGCCCTGGTCAAAAGTAATGCACTACATAGGGAGTCATTTGGGACGCAGGCTGAGTCCTCCAGGCTGACTGAAGGTCCCTCGCACAGCCAGGCAGTCAAGGAGGGGAAGACAAAAGGGTCTGGACCAGTGACTAATGACACTGGCTGATCAGTTACCACAGAGGTTGACAGCTAAGGACCCTCTCTCTGTGCGAGAAGAGAAACATGACGAGGTGAGCCCAGTATAGGCAGGGAGAGAGAAACTAGGATCCCTGAATGAGTTTTCTTTACTGTACAGTGAACCACCAACCATGATCAGAGGCTCACATTTACAGTTGTAGTGAGTGTATAGCCTCTGCCGAGCCCCCAACAACCGGATGTTCCAGTTTTCAGGGGAAATTGAAAGAGCCTGTGATACAACTTCCGCTTTTGGACGTTAACAAGGTGGCACTCCATCTTAACTCCTCCTCCACATTTACTGGATTGGTTGAACAGTACAGAAGAGATCCTCACAATATTTGTTTTCTGCATGCTAAGACCAGTATGTAGGGGATCTAGTTTCAGGCATTAGGTTAGTGAGTGTAAGTAAGTGATGGGTTCAGTGCCAGGGTCTAGAGTTGTTTGAGTTGTACATTTCATGTCAGAATATACAGTTTGTTTAAAAGGGAAAATGTAGTTGTCTGTAGTCTAGTCTCTGGATTGGGTCTCCAGGTTATGGTATGGAGCCAAACGGTGATCTGAGAGACATGAGATCAAGACTTGGGCAGAGGTTGGACAACTGAACCTCACATTCTTTACCGGAGTCACACTGACTAGCCTGTCCCATCATCTGTACCCTGGCACACTTTCCCCACCATCCACATACTCTACCCCATGCTGCGGGACTCTTGGTTATTACAATTAACAACATTTATTATTTTATAGTTAAATCAAAATATATAAAAATGGCATCTACCAAAATGCACATTTCTAAATCTTAAGTAAACAACCATAACAGCTCTCAGGTAATGTTGAGTAAAGGGAGATTTTCTTTTTAAATGCATGAGTAAAAATAAGCTTTTTCCAATCAGAATACATTTCCCTCAAAGGCACAAAAGGTAATGTATTTATTTTGAGTGCATCATGTATGAAACCCATAAGAATTAGGCATGAGTGCATTGATAACATTGGGCTCCCAAGTGGCGCAGCTGTTTAAGGCACTGCAGTCCCTGGTTCAAATCCAGGCTGCATTACATCTGGCTGTGATTGGGAGTACCATAGGGCGGTGCACAATTGGGGTAGGCTGTCATTGTAAATAAGAATTTGTTCTTAACTGATATGCCTGGTTAAGTAAAAAAAGAACCTCCGCCACCTGAAGACAGTGTCCACTGGCGGCAGTTGTTGTTTAAATCTAGACTGACACCCAATGACGCCACTAGGACTCGTAATGAGATGTTTCCATTTGCTCTGTTTAGCTTTTGTAGACTTTGATAAGGTCCATGCTTCCATTGGAGCTGGGGGTTAATGCCGTTGTGGCCTCTCTTTGTGTCGTTTGCCGGGACAGGCGTCTGGACTTCTCATCTGTAGCCCAATTTCCAGCCCCATTCAGGGGGACAAAGGGAGAGCAGGCGCCTGGTTGTCCATGAGCACTCTCCATCATGTTGGGCTCTCCGTAAGAGACATATAGACAATGCATTGAGAAGGCATGGGCCAGGGGCACACAGAGGCTGGGGTGGAGTAGGGTGGGGGCAGAGAGATTGAGCCTGCCCTGGGGAGCAGTGTGTCCTCCCCAGAGAGTATAGGCATCAGAGGCTCTGCAAGAGGCAGATTGCAGATCAATGAGAGGAAGGAGTGGGTGTGAACCAGCACCTGTTTAATAAATCACTATGGAATCTGGGGCCTGTGGAAGCTCTGTGGCAGGCAATGTTAAAGGGCTGCGTTGTTCTGGACTGTTTATCACAGTGGAAGGCTATCTTCATCATCATCAGAGGTACATGTACTGTAGCAGGAGCAGAATAACATTCTCCTTTATCATCATCAGTATGATTAGAATTATCTTCCAACAGGAGGAGAAGCAACAATAACTTAGTGATCATCAATAAATGATTGAAGTCACCACCATAACAATCCTCATAATTATCCCCTTGATTACAGTTCTGTTGGTCAATAACAACATGTGCCCTCTGCGATGTAGTTTTCATCCATTTGTGTTAGCCTACTTAAAGGCAACACATTACATTAATCATTTCAGCCAATTGACAGGCTATGATTATGTTTATTGAATTACCTATAATTGCTTTGCCATACAATGTTAGGACCATATGAGTTGGGTTCTAAGGAAACTGACACCTGCAATTACTGTAAAGATTGACATGGCTGAAATGCAGACCTTTAGGTTGTGAATCATCTCACTGTCATCTAGCCATGCGTAGCGCAGAAGGGGGATCAGGCAGATCAGAGCCTGCACAGATGTTGCTCCTGTCTCTTTAAGAATACCTCCTTATATTGGCGAAGGTTTCGGAGCGGAGATATGTTTACTCAGTTCAGCATGTGCGTCAGTTGACATTCGTAAACTGGTCATCTCTTATTCCAGGAACAGGGCACACATACAGAGATTCGAGCGGGAGCGCAACTTCTCAGACGAAGCTGTCCTGTTTGTATTTTATAGAAGATTAATATATTTACGTATCGATTTCTTGTTTTATGGTAGAAAGACTTGCCGAGGACGTTAAGCTACAAGATGATTTCATTATGATTTTGCGTGCATGTGTTGGGGCGAAGTGATGTTACAATGCATTTCTTCAGGCGAAATTGGCATGGGGTCCGGAGAGCTGTTGTCAAAGTACGGCGGGGCGATTTTTAACCGCTTGAAAAAATCCAACTGAGTTCGTAGTAAGCACTAATTGTTTACCTCTGATACATTTGGATACTGAATGTGACAGAGGGTTGAAAATTAGTTTGGACATAGACCAACCTGTCACCACGCAAAATTGACAAACTCCAAGAATATGGAGACACATAGCACCCATGTCCTGCTATTGACGGTATCAATCATCTGTACCGCATCAGGTAAGTGAGAAACCACAATATGAACTTTTCATCTTCTCAACTTGTATGCGTAGCCGATGCATCAAGTACAGGTAACTGCCAAAATAAAATAAACACTGAGTAAATTAGGGATACAAGGTATGTGCTTCCACACAGGTATGGTTCCTGAGTTAATTAAGCAACTAACATCCCAACATGTTTTAGGGTTATGTTAAAAAATAAATAAACCAGTTGCCCGTTATTTTGGCTACCATGGCTAGAACAAGAGATCTGTGACTGGTTCTCAAAGGAGCATAGGGGGGTTTAAAGTGTGTGTGTCACCAGATCAACCCAATCGAACACTTATGGAAGATTCTGGAGCAGTGCATGAAACAGTGTTTTCTAACACCAACATAACACCAAATTATGGAATGTAATTGTGTTTGCTGTTGACCCGGATCACTGGTTGTTGCGGAAAATGAGGTCAAAGGGGGGTGAGTGTAACCGATGTGAAATGGCCAGCTAGTTAGATGGGTGCGCGAGGGTCCCTGGTTCGAGCCCAGGTAGGGGCGAGGAGAGGGACGGATGCTATACTTTTACACTTGACAACAGCTCTGCTCCACAACGCAATAAGTATGAATGCTTTGACTTCTGCGGAGGCTTTATCACAGTAAATGCTGTACGGTCACTGCAGATTTCGGATTGACCAGGCAGAACCTTTTAGCCAACTGCACTGTATGTCCTACATGATTAGTTTTTTTTTGTGTGCCAAGCCTCGATTATCATGTCAATATAAGACCCAAAATATTTATTGGAAAGGATCATCAAGCTCATAATTTACACCACCCTGTGAAGTTCATCATAACTTTATTTAATCTGTAGTTTAATAAACGGCATTTTTCCCGACAAGCTGTAGTGGGAGTACCACACTTGTCATAGCGTGATGCGATGGTTATTATATCGATACTTGCGCATAAAAGCGTTTCCACTGACATTTCTCCCATTATTAATTTTACCGATTCAAAGAGCTCACCTTCTCTGGAAAATTTGCATCAGGCCTGTCATAGTTTTTTATCCGATATGTACTTTACTCACATACAAAGATTGCAGGTTTCCATCCAATCTGCTCCGTTTTGTTAAACTTTCCTCACCCATGCTTATTTTTCGCAAGTCTACTCTTCGAATCACATTTCCACGGTCACAATATTTTGTCCCCTACGCTTTTATTTTTGAACCAATGTTTACGTCTGGTGGGGTTTAGGAGAACTAAATAGGTTACTATTGGTCAATTCATTTAGAATGAGTTCAACGACCACACCCACAGAACGCATCAACGCTTTCCACCCTCTACCTAGCTACATCACTTGCCGTACTGCGGGACAGTAGTGCTCCGTAAGCGAATTGCATTGTGCCACGGTGAAAAACTGCCGTCTTGCAGTGCATATGTCGCACTCAAAATAACTGGGAACTCCGAAGGAGAAAAAAAACGAGCTCTGGCTGGGAAAAATATTTTTGAACAGTAATCCAAATCGGAAACTCTGGCAACTTTCTAGACCCCCGAACTGAAGATCACTGGCGTCAATATTTGTCCTCATTTTTTGTTGCTGTTCCCAGTTGCACCAATACTCCCCCATTGAACAGTATACTGCATCCTCGATGGTCACTACCGATGTTACAATTTATTTCTCATGTAGGCTGCCAACCTAATCAAATTGGTCATAGTTACTGCCGGCGACATGTGACCATACTGCTGCCCAGTGGGAAGCAACAGCCATCGGGAAGCACCTCTACAAAACCGGTGCACTGGTCATTCACACTGGCTTGTCGTGCTTCCCCTGAGCAGTAACGTTAGCTAATAATTGGTATGTCACGGTGACCAATATTACACGTTAATTACCCCTTCCTTTTACAAGTTTTAGCCACAGATGAAAGGGGAACTAGCGCCAGGCTGTAGCTGCCAGCATGGGTGGGTACTAGCTCACGAGGTAAAAATCTGTCGTTCTGCCCCTGAACTGTTCCCCGGTAGGCTGTCATTGTAAATACGAATTTGTTCTTAACCTTTATTTAACTAGGCAAGTCCATTAATTCGAACAAACCTACAGTTGTTATTTTGAGTTCACGGACTGTGGATGTGGTTGTTGAACTGTCACTCCAAATGTATTGACCAACAGTAACCAATTTAGTTCGTGCCTCTTCAAAATCCCACCCACACATGAACAGGGTTTAAAAATAAAAGCATAGGGGGAAAAAGATTGTAACCATAGAAATGTGACTCAAACCTAAGAAATGCAAGCATGGATGAGGAAAAATTGCGAAAAAAGCAGAGCAGATTGCTCTCCCTTTTTAAAAATCATTTATATCGTTTGTTTTGGCTTGCAATGCAAGTATTCATGTTTTTGCTTAAAATATGTTTCCACTTTTTTTGCTTTACGCTATATACATTTTTTCGTTTAAAAATCCAGAAGTTTTACGACCCATGAAAAATAACTAAATTATTTAAAAAAAGTGATGTCATAGGCGTGCGTTTGTGCGTGCCTGTGTGTAATTTACATTTTATCCCCCAGACACCCCTCCCATCAAACTCTTTTTGAGTCTCTGTCAGAGCACACTGGTGCCATATGGTGTGACGTGTATTGAGTGAAATGCTTCACATATCCTGAGGTTTCTTTATTATGCATGTTTCCACCAGATGTCTTAAGTGTTCTGTTGACAGGGACAACAGACTCATGGAACATCAATGCAGCTGCCTCAGTCACTGTGAGGATCCATGTCATAGGCTACTTTAGGACCTCAAGATTTCTTATGATCCTTTGAGAGACTGGCAATCTTATGATGAAATGATTACAGAGGATAAGTACTACAATATTTGAAATTAATGTCCATGAGACAGGATGATTGATGTCAAAAACATGAACTACTCTGGTACAATTGAGACCACAGTCATGTTAAACAAAAATAATATAAAAAACAACAACTTTACATACACATGATAGATAGACGCTGGTGTATTACAGGGGTGCATTGAGGACAGTGTTGCATCATTTTAGCAGCAGGGGTCTTAGTTGACTTTGGTCTCCACTTTCAGTCAGGCTGTTAATGCATGGTCTCCAATCTCTCTTTGGAGTCTATCAATGCCAATACTTTCCCAAGTTGTTTTTGAACTTGACAGTGTGTTGAATGTGTCCTCCTAGGCCTCTGTTTGAGTCTGTAAAAAAAAATAGGGATCCTCCACAAATTGCATTTGATCGAAGGCAGAAAGAGGGTGTGTGCCTCAGGGGTTGAGCGAGACAGAGTTGCCAGAGCTAGCTGCCTCTGCTTAACATATTGGTTGCAGTCTCGGCACTTAACTTGCCTCACCAGAGTGTTTCACACTGACTGATCAATCTGATACAGGTTGGAATTAAACCGCTTACTCTCTGTAATGACAAATCACTGCTATTTCAGTTCATTTAAGTTGAATTAATTCAGAGCACTTGGTGTGCTTGGTGTTTTACTAATCCAATGCTAAACACCCCTCTAAAGGCAACAGTTAATGAAATAGCTTACAGTGATATTTGTCCAGTTCCTCCTCCCCCTGGTTACTTAGCTAGTGGAACATCATAGCTGCAGGTTTGCCCAAACCCTCTCAGAGCTGCACTTAATGAAAATGTTCTATGGTCTGGATGATAAAACCACAACAGTGTCTGCCCACAGCCTACTACTGTTCAGTACACAGCCTGACTTGAGTCATATCACTGAATAATGTCCTGCTTCTGGGACATGTGGATGACATCACTGAGATGAGACATGGGCTGTAAGGGCAGCTGCCAGGCAAAGGCCCTGTCTCAGATGTATATTAGATGAGACGGTAGCACACATAACATGCACACAAAGAGTCAATGGAAGACTACAGGTTTAGGACTGAGAGCATTATTATGAGTCTGCCATCTAAAGACCATTTGACAGCATGCCAAGAGTAGCCAAACCTTTCTCCTTATGACTCTCAAATTCTTCTCAAGGGCTTTTGGATCCACTCCATTATGTAAATGGTATAAGAAGTGAAAGCTTCATGAATAAATCTCAGTGCATAGCAACCAGCTTCAAAGGTAAGCAGCCCCTACAAATTTGTGTGATTGGTGTCTCAATGTATCCTTGTGTGCCAGGTATAGTAGTTCCTTAGTGCTACTACCCATACCCAACAGGTACACTCTGTCTCCCCTGATTTTTGTATACTGTGAAAAAGATAGGGAACAGGATTGGGGGTGCAGCATCTCTGTTTTAAGAGTTGTGTTCCCAGTGCAGACCTAGAGGGTTACTCTTACCCTGAACAACAACAGGATTTGAAGTGAAACAGGACCTAGTTCTCCCTCTGGTTTTGCTGTTTTCACACCATATTAGCATGATGGGGGTACACTTATGCCCTTGGGGAAGAAAGAGACTGACTCGTACTTAATATTTGTAAATATTAATTAATGAAAGAAACCCAATTACGTAATGTCATAACTAGCAGCCATAGGCCAAATATAGCCTGGATTAACAGGGCTGTAAAGATGGGTCTTGATCTTTCCCTAAGCTCTCCTCCTGCTAACTCTGCTGTCTTAATAAGGCAGACATGTTTGAGAAGCCATGAACCAACATGTGGGTGGGTGTCTGAAGGTGCAATTAGAGCCACTTCAATAGACAAGCTATCAGTGCTTGGCTACTTTCGCAGTCACTCCGACAGGGCTATGTTGCTTGCTCTCCTGTGGATGTTTCATGTTCTCCATGAATAGCTTTTAATATCTTAGTAAATCTACAGTGTATGACTATGGATGTTATTTAGACCCATCATCCTTGCATAATGAGTTTCTCATTATCTATAATGTGATTAGCTCTCTGGGTTCCGTTGCACAGTATGTGAGTAGTAGATGTAAATGTTAGTGGTTTATTAATTAACCTAACAAGAGGAGAGCATATCAGCTTCATTCTGGAAAACTACACAACATCTATCTAATGAGGTATGACCATAACAAGAGCTAGCTGTTTGCTTTAAGTTTCCTCTTCCTTCCTACCAGAGATACAGTGGGGCAAAAAAGTATTTAGTCAGCCACCAATTGTGCAAGTTCTCCCACTTAAAAAGATGAGAGACGCCTGTAATTTTCATCATAGGTACACTTCAACTATGACAGACAAAATGAG
The DNA here is from genome assembly GCF_018296145.1 of Oncorhynchus tshawytscha. NCBI lineage: Eukaryota > Metazoa > Chordata > Actinopteri > Salmoniformes > Salmonidae > Oncorhynchus > Oncorhynchus tshawytscha. The sequence continues at coordinate 67,772,893 of NC_056441.1, forward strand.
AGAGAAACAAATCCAGAAAATCACATTGTAGGATTTTTTAATGAATTTATTTGCAAATTATGGTGGAAAACTTTTGCTATTGACCAAATACTTATTTTCCACCATAATTTGCAAATAAATTCCTAAAAAATCCTACAATGTGATTTTCTGGATTTGTTTCTCATTTTGTCTGTCATATTTGAAGTGTACCTATGATGAAAATTACAGGCCTCTCTCATCTTTTTAAATGGGAGAACTGGTGTCTGACTAAATACTTTTTTGCCCCACTGTACAGGAACCTTTAGTAGCCATACAGTCCACCAGACAGATACTCTGTACATAACCTTCGCTACAGCATGGAGATATCCTTAAGAGGCTAGTAGAGCGTGATCACCTTGTTTGAGGCCAACAGCCTCTCATTAAATGGGCTCCTCCCTCTGGAAGACACTTCAAGGTTGCCCACAATTGTCTTATGGACAACCTGTGCTCCTGCGTTAGAATTTAGCTTTTTTAATATATTTTTATTTAACTTTGGAAGTCAGTTAAGAACAAATTCTTATTTTACAATGACTGCCTACCCCGGCCAAACCCTCCCCTAGCACGGACAATGCTGGGCCAATTGTGCGCCGCTCTATGGGATTCCCGGTCACGGCCAGTTGTGATACAGCCCGGGATCAAACCAGGGTCTGTAGTGACGCCTCTAGCACTGAGATGCAGTACCTTAAACCTCTGGAGCCTAATAGCACTGAAAGCTTCTTCTATCAGGGGCTATGTGGAGTGAAGGACTAGTCTGATTGTGAAATGGGTGTATCTACATTATTTCTCCAGTGTGTCATATTACAATGACATAAACCTTACATAACCACTTATTGGATCAACACCAATGGGAGCATTTTGTGACAGCACAGATTTAAGAATTTTCTCTGTTCTGTGTTTTATGTAATTTATTCATTTATGTGGGTTTATAAATATGCCCTTCCCTTAGCTGTTCATCCTTTAGTGTGTTTAATTATTTTGTTAGTTAATTTGGAAACAGGATTGACCTAGAATCATATTTTGGGGCAAATCGAGTCACACCAAAGCATTTCAAGAGTTCCATATGCACATTGAACTCTGTGGACCCAACATGCCATTTATTTCATGTGGTTGAACACTTTCCAGGCCAAATGAGCAGTGGCGACTGTTTTGGTTGCATGTTATTTTGGCATTAATACGTGTCACATATCAGTTTGCAAAAAATCTTTGAGTTAATAAAGCCCCATATTAACATGGTCTCTTTTTTTCGTGTCTTGCTTTCTTGAGTAAGGCAGCTCCAAAATGCAGATTTTCAGCCTAGCTCAGTGCTTTCTGTATTGGTGCAGCCAGCGGAAAATACAGAGTGTATTGGTAATGTTCTCTAGTTGCGCCTTGATTGGCTTAGTGTTCTGTCACTCATGGTGACACTATGTAACTGCCAAATCTAAGGGTAGAGCTCAACAATTTAAACCCCTTGTGTGCTGCCATAGTTACATTAGAAGTGTCCATCCAAGAAGGCTCAAGGTCATTGGCCACCGATAAAATGACATCAAATCACATTATAGCTACAGTAGCTTTGATTGGACTGATCATGTCAACATGGAAATCACTAATTCAACAATGAGTGGTTTGGAAGGAATCAGTGGCTAACTGCAAGCATTGCAAAGCAATCACTAGCCTGCTGTGGAGTAGGTGTGTGGTCCCAATTCTGGGTTTAAGGGTCTCTTTTCAAATCAAATCAAATCAAATTTTATTTGTCACATACACATGGTTAGCAGATGTTAATGCGAGTGTAGCGAAATGCTTGTGCTTCTAGTTCCGACAATGCAGTAATAACCAACAAGTAATCTAACTAACAATTCCAAAACTACTGTCTTATACACAGTGTAAGGGGATAAAGAATATGTACATAAGGATATATGAATGAGTGATGGTACAGAGCAGCATAGGCAAGATACAGTAGCTGAAATCGAGTACAGTATATACATATGAGATGAGTATGTAAACAAAGTGGCATAGTTAAAGTGGCTAGTGATACATGTATTACATAAGGATGCAGTCGATGATATAGAGTACAGTATATACGTATGCATATGAGATGAATAATGTAGGGTAAGTAACATTATATAAGGTAGCATTGTTTATATATTTACATCATTTCCCATCAATTCCCATTATTAAAGTGGCTGGAGTTGAGTCAGTGTCAGTGTCAGTGTGTTGGCAGCAGCCACTCAATGTTAGTGGTGGCTGTTTAACAGTCTGCTGGCCTTGAGATAGAAGCTGTTTTTCAGTCTCTCGGTCCCAGCTTTGATGCACCTGTACTGACCTCGCCTTCTGGATGATAGCGGGGTGAACAGACAGTGGCTCGGGTGGTGGTTGTCCTTGATGATCTTTATGGCCTTCCTGTAACATCGGGTGGTGTAAGTGTCCTGGAGGGCAGGTAGTTTGCCCCCGGTGATGCGTTGTGCAGACCCAAGCTCATCCAACTCGGAATTCTAAATCGGGAACTCGGGCCTCTTTTCTAGAACTATGACCTGAAGATCACTGATGTCATAATTCAACCTTTTTCTGAGTTCCCAGTTGTCTTGAAAGCCCCATAAATCCAGAGAATGCCAGACTGATGACGAAGTCCAAAAATGTCTTGTATGCTGCTGCATAAATTATGTAATCTGCCAGGGAGATATGCATACTGTAGATAAGAAAGTAATACTAAGTGTATGTTGTGTAGTAAGCTGTTAGTAGCCCATGTGCCTCACCCTAATAATTTGTTTTATTTTTCCCCTCATAATTTCGCTTACTGTTCTGACTTTCGTGCACATGTAGCCTATAACCTGTTTTTAGAAAAATTTAATGATCTAATATTGTAAGAGCTTTCATTTTCTGCTCATGCCCCCTTTATTAACCCTACGGTTCTGACTTGGTGTACAGGGAGAACACTGTAAGAATGGCCCATGATCTGAATTCTGTCGCTATACATTTAAAAAATGCTGAACAAATTGTTATATTGACTACATCTGTCCAAGCTCGCTCATTAATGTCTTAATCAAAATTACGGATTGCCTCTTATATGCTTGTTGTCCTCTTATGCCATAGTTTGTACATCTAAACTGTCAGTAAAAAACACATTTGTTTAAGCAAGTCAGCTATGTTTTGTTTTAAAGCCAGTAAATGAGGCTGAATTAACATTCGGTGCCGAACAAGGCTCCGCTGATAGCCAGGTGAAGCAGTGGTAAGATGCTGCGACTCTGCTGTTTTATGTAGGCCCTAACAGTTTGTGGGCACAGTTTGTCACGGTTTTATAGTGCAATTAATGTATTATTTACTGTAGTGGATGGCATGGCCCCCCCCAAATTAGTTTTTTATATATATTTTTTCCCACACCAAGATTTACATTCTTCAATCGCCACTGGCCATGAGCATTAGCTGAATATTTGTACCACTTTATAGAACCCTCCGACATGGCCAATTACAGGTTTTTCTCTTTGTCACAAACATGATTGGTTGCTAGTGTTTTTGTGTCTGAAAGGTGCATTCAACTGCCACCCACAATGTTCTTGCCACAAATCAAAAATAGCCTGGTTTTGTACATCAAAGCAGCCTTACAATGTGACCCAGATGAACTACCCTCTAGTGCATGCATTATAACATTGGCTGAAATAGTACTCACAACCTTTATGTTTCAAAATGATTTCTTTATCCAGATGAAGGGTACTGCTATGGGATCCCCTATGGCTCCTAACTATGCTCATTTGTATGTGGGTTACATGAAGAAACAGTCTTGTCAATCCTCTTTGTTTTTATTTTTTTGTTTGCCCAACATTATTATTCGTAAACAGTACATTGATATTTTTGTTCTATGGAGGGGCATGCAGAACAGCTCTAGACATTCCATACTTTTCTTAACTCTTGTTATGAGCACCTGAGATTCACTATGCAATCTGACACACGTCAAATCAGTTACCTTGATCTTTTGATTATTTGTGAGGATAATGTTCTATACACCGATCTTTACAAGAAACCCACTGATGTAACAGTTTGAGGGCTGATAGCTGTCACCCTCTTCCCTTGAAAAACGGTTTGCCCTACAGCCAATTCTGTCGAATTAAAAGAATCACAAAGCTGCAGAAACATGGCTGAGATGCAAAGAAAATTCTATGAAAGGGGGTACAAAAATTGTCAGATCAATACTGCCATTGAGAAAATCCTAAACAAATCGAGACTGATCTCCTTTCAAAGACAGTTTTGAAAAAAATAACCATCTTTGCTTTCTCACTACGCACTATTCAAAGTGCTCTGAACAAATATAGGGAATCGTTCAAATGTTGGCACATTATAAGATCTCATGATAGTCTCTATTTAATGTGTTTTCAGACCCTCCCTTGGTCGTATTCTTGTAGGGCAGAAATCTCATAGATCAATTGGTAAACTTCGATTTACCACCCCAAAATACACCTGCACAACTTCTCCTTGCCCCTCTACTGGATGGAAACTACAAGTGTTCAATGCAATGGCACTTACAAATGTAGATTCTTCAAACAGGGGAAACAGATACCATTCAAAGGTGTTATCACACCCTCCACTAAGGCAGTTATTTATCTTGTAACTTGTCCTTGGTAAAAAAAAAAAAAAAAAAAGTGGACAAAATGAAGCACAAACTAAAAGTACGAATATTTGCGCATCGTAGGACCATTAGGTGAAAACTCAACGTACCCAGTCGCTGACCACATTTTGGAAGCGAACTACCCTGTTTTGTCCCTTCGCTATATTGGCATCAAACACGTCAACCAACCTAGGAGAGGTGAAGCCGCCTGGATCTTTTAATTTAAAGACCCTCGCTCCCTTCAGTCAGAACTTTGATATGAAATCATTCCTGGGGTTATTGTGTTTTTGCTATCAATTAGAAATAATATTGTGTTTGTAGCCTAATTGTATCCATGATCGTATGTTATCCATTCATGCTTTTTATATGTACTATTTGTAAATGGACCAATGAAATCATGCCACAGCCGGCCATGATAACAGAAACCTGTGTGTCCTTTGAAACCCTATATAAAGTGGTGACCTGCAGTTTTTGTCATTATACCCTGATGAAGACAACTTGGTCTAAACAACATTGGAAAACATTTATTGCATCTGAGCTCTGTGTGTGCAGCTTTCCCTTTCTTCATAATTCAAACATCCTGATTATACACTGAAAAAATATATATAAACGCAACAATTTCTAATATTTTACTGAGTTAGTTCATCAGTCAATTGAAATCTATTCATTAGGCCCTAATTTTTGGATTTCACATGAATGGGAATGCAGATATGCATCTGTTTGACAGATGCCTCCTTAATTACAGGTAGGGGCGTTGTTTCTGAAAGTAAGTCAGTATCTAGTGTGACCACCATATGCAGGGTGACATCTCCTTGGTATAGAGTTGATCAGGCTGTTGATTTGTGTCATGTTGTCCCACTTTAATGGCTGTGCGAAGTTTCTCTATATTGGTGGGAACTGGAACACACAGTCGTTGCTGTCAATTAACTTCTGTGCCACATCCTGACTGATGGCAGCCCATTCTTGCATAATCAATGCTTGGACTTAGTCAATTTGTGGGTTTTTGTTTGTCCACCTGCCTCTTGATGATTGACCACAAATAAATTCTCAATGGGATTAAGGTCTGGGGAGTTTCCTGGCCATGGACACAAAATATCCATGTTTTGTTCCCCGAGCCATTTAGTTATCACTTTTGCCTTATGGCAAGGTGCTCCATCATGCTGGAAAAGGCATACGGTTCCTGGATGGTTGGGAGAAGTTGCTCTCGGAGGATGTGTTGGTACCATTCTTTATTCATGGCTGTGTTCTTAGGCAAAATTATGAGTGAGCCCACTCCCTTGGCTGAGAAGCAACCCCACACATGAATGTTCTCAGGATGCTTTACTGTTGGCTTGACACAGGACTGCTGTTAGCACCTTGTCTTCTCCGAACAAGCTTCTTTTCCGGCTGCCCCAAACAATCGGAAAGGGGATTCATCAGAGAACATGACTTTACCCCAGTCCTCAGCAGTCCAATCCCTGTACCTTTTTCAGAATATCAGTCTGACCCTGATGTTTTTTCCTGGAGAGAAGTGACTTCTTTGCTGCCCTTCTTGACAACAGGCCACCCTCCTAAAGTCTTCGCCTCACTGTGCGTGCATATGCACTCACACCTGCCTGCTGCCATTCCTGAGCAAACTCTGTACTGGTGGTGACCCGATCCCTCAGCATAATCAAATTTAGGAGACTGTCCTGGTGCTTGCTGGACTTTCTTGGGCGCCATGATGCCTTCTTCACAACAATTGAACTGCTCTCCTTGAAGTTCTTGATGATCTGATAAATGGTTGATTTCGGTGCAGTCTTACTGGCAGCAATATCCTTGCTTGTGAAGCCCTTTTTGTGCAAAGCAATGAATTATGACGGCACATATTTCCTTGCAGGTAACCTTGGCTGATACAGGAAGAACAATGATTCCAAGCACCACCCTCCTTTTGAAGCTTCCAGTCTGTTATTTAAACACAATCAGCATGACAGAGTGATCTCCAGCCTTGTCGTCGTCAACACTCACACCTGTGTTAACGAGAGAATCACTGACATGATGTCAGCTGGTCCTTTTGTGGTAGGGCTGAAATGCAGTGGAAATGTTTTTGGGGGATTCAGTTCATTTGCATGGCAAAGAGGGACTTTGCAATTCATCTGATCACTCTTCATAACATTCTGGAGTATATGCAAATTGCCATCATACAGATGCAGCAGACTTTAAAAATTAATATTTGTGTCATTCTCGACGTTTGGCCACGACTGTACACGTAGATCCCGAGCATCCCAAACATGCTCAATGGGTGACATGTCTGAGTATGTATGTATGTATGCAATGGAAGAACTGGGACATTTTAATCTTCCAGGAACTGTGTACAGATCCTTGCAACATGGGACTGTGCATTATCATGCTGAAACATGAGGCGATGGCAGCTGATGAATGGCACTACAATGGGCCTCAGGATCTCATCACACTATCTCTGTGCATCAAAAATGCCTAGGATAAAATGCAATTGTTGTCCGTAGCTTATGCCTGCTCATACCATAACCCCACCACCATGGGGTGCTCGCTCACACAACGCCATACATGCAGTCTGCCATCTGCCAGGTACAGTTGAAACTGGGATTCATCCGTGAAGAGCACACTTCTCCAGCATGTCAGTGGCCATCGACGTTGAGCATTGAAGTCGGTTATGACGCAGAGCTCCAGTCAGGTCAAGACCCTGGTGACGACGAGCATGTGTAACAGGGTTGAAATAGACGTTCTTAGTTGTATGAGTTTTGTCATAATTAAGCAGCCAGGTTGTATATAGATTTGGAGCCAACTGCTGTGTTATTTGTGCAACTGCATATATGTGCACGTGATCACACAGTTTCCATCTTATGTATGTTAGGTTGAAAATTGTATTGTTTTATCACTATCGATGTTGACATGTTAGCGTTGTCCTGTATTTACAATTTTATTGACATTTGCAAAGTTAGCACGTTGCTGTACACTAAAGGCTAGCTAGTGTCCGTCCTGTACTTTCCTTGCTAATGAGGTGTCACCTAGAAGTGTACATTTTTATTTCATGTCACTTGGATTTCATGAGGCATATGCAGTTGCTCTGAAGTTTACACATTGTGTTGTGTGTATGTCTGCATAATTAATTGTGAAAGAGACAGAACTGTGTCCTTTGTCGATGAGCCGTTACACTGGTGTCGTGACCCGTTGGAATCTCAAGATCAGCCTGAAGCAGATCACCGGGGGAAGTGAAGATCAAGTGTGCTCTTCTGGTCAGATGTTTGGTTTCGGGGCCTTTTGGACTGCTGTTTTTGTACTTTCAGTGTTGAGTTTCTTTTTTTTCTGTTCATCTTTTTTTTATTCTACATTTGTTTAATCTAAAGGTGGTGTCATGGCTCACATTTACAACTGATAGTGAAATAGTTGACGATTTTATATTACTATTGCAAAGGGGAGGGGTGTTTTGGTTTGGCGAGCATACAGGTAGCAATGCGAAGCCCAGTGGGTTTCATGGTCAGGGAGTGGGGACATCAGTCATTAGCTGAGTGATAGCCGAGCGGGACAAGGTCAGAGCCCAGGTTGTTCTCCTATGGGTCCGTTTTTGAGGGGAGGTTCATACACGTCCACGCCCAGTATCGATACAGATGCCATACTACACCTTATTGTGTAAGCCAGTTAGTAGTGGAGATAGGGGACTAGCCAGATTGTTGTCAGCAGGAGCCATAGATGCGAGTGGTGAGCTCCACAGTACAGCATGACGAGAAACGTCAGCAACTGATTCAGTAAGACATGAAGTTCCACATGTGACCATCCAGGTCAAGTCCAAGAGAGAACCCAGAGTGTTCAGAGGTGATAAGCTCTGACAAGTACACAGTTCAAGAGTGGGTTGATATGACAGGCTATTTGAAAAGGCAAAAAAAAGGCTTGTGACAAGTCGTTGGATGTTAAACAGAACCCAGATCTAATCTATCATATCCTCCTATTTTAGTGACACGTCATCATGTCTACCGCTTGAAGATTTCTACTCTACCAAGCCAAAACTGAGGGAGGACCCGGTAGACTACTGGATCAGGCTCAACAAAGTAGCAGATTTAGTTTACACAGGGTTTACACAGACAGGGTGGGAGGATGGAAAACATAAGTCAACAAGTAGCCTGCATTTTTGTGGAACATTGCCCTGATCCGGAGCTCTCCTGCAGGTTCAACTGCAAAGCACTTGAGTGGAATTCCAGAGATGTTCAGGTGAGGATCAATGAGTACCAGAGGGAGCAGATAGCCTTAATGAAACAAAGGAGCGTTTCACAGCTGAAGAGTCATGCCACTGCTCTGCATGTCCCAATGTCACACAACAGAGCTAATGATAAAATGTTATGCCTCACACTCCTCCTTTGCTCCTGTTCCGGCTCAACGTCATCTGTGTCACACTGTTCCAACTCAGTCAACAGTATCAAGTTCTGCACACTGCCGTTCCTGCCCTGGTTCAACACGCACAGCAGCAGTCGGGTGAGAAGATTATGGGTCGTATGATGGGTATGTTAGTACTAATGCTAGAGAAAGTGCAGTGACAAAGCCGTGCTTCATCTCCCTTGCACACAACCCAAGGTCTCAACATCGTACCAGAGAACAGGCCTACAGGGTCTGTTATGATACTAGTCACTCAAGTCTCATTGCATGGGAGAGTGTCTGTGCTTCCTCTGTTTTACTCCTGGTCATACGAGACATGCATGCCCCAGGTTTTTTTAAACATGGAAATGTATGGATGTAAGATGGTTGTTCCAATCTTGGTAGTAGAAGGTCAACATGATGAAGCACATCCTCCGTGAATCAAAGCTCAGCCATTTGCCATGATCCTGGTCGTGATTATCACGAAAACCACTGTTGTCTCCTGGCAGTCTGGTGATGACAGAACCTACTACGTCTCGCTCAGCACCACAGGGGATCATGGTGTCAAGGCTTGTTACGCCTCTGTGGGGAGACTGATGGGTCCCACTGAAGCTGGTCAACATGTCTGGCCGTCCTGTGTGACTGAAGCGCAATGTGAAGCTTGCAGATGTCTTCCCATGTGTAGCAAGGGAGGAAATGCAAGATGGCGAACCAGAACAAAATGCAGTCCACCTGGTCGGCTGTCCTCAAGCCACGTCTGAGGCCAATGTGACGGGCCACATGAGACACATGTTCCACGGAAAAGAAACTGAGACTGCTCGAGTTGAGTGATTTGGATCTCGCTCCTGTGATGTCTGAAGTGCAAGTCAGATGGCTGACCTAGTAGTTCGCTATGAGGATATCTTCTCATGTCACCATCTTGATTGTGGAGAAGCTAAAGGATTTGTTCACAGAATCCGCATGACTGATAACCCTGTTCCGGCTTCCGTTCCGAAGAGTGCCTCCACGTCAATACTAGAAGTTGCGCCAGGTCTTGAGCGAGAGAGGAAAAAGATCTCATCCGGAAATCGACACGTGAGTATTGTCACAACCTGGGTCTTAGATGGTCTTAGATGGTCTTAGATGGTCTTAGATGGAGTCCACATGTTGGCAGTTAAGGAGTAACAAAATATTTATTAAATAACTAACCAAGTATAAAACTACAAAGGAAAACTAACCTGTGAGGGGTGTAATGGAGATGTATGGATGAAGGTAAAATGTGTTGAAGGGTGCACCTATCAAAAAACATAATCAACCAGATCGCAAAACAAAATGGTGCTTGTGGAGAGAGGGAGAGCCAGGACTGGGCACCAGGAACTTTTATCTCTAGTTATCCCAAACCCAGGTGCAACTTGTCACCTTAACAACCCAATCAGCTCCACGTGTCCCCAATCTGCAAATAAAAGCACAAACACAGAGAAGGAGGCAGGGAGAGTGAGGGGGGGTGTAACAGTATGCAGCTCCCCTGGTGCAAATCTGGAAGAAAAATGGAGACAATTTTGTATCTGTACAGACTTCTACTGGTTGAACAAGATGACCCTAAAGGAGGCACATCCTCTCCTGCACCAGGCAGACTGCTTGGCTGCGCTTGGCGGCAACACTCTATTCAGCACAATGGATTTCACCTCTGGGTTCTGTAACATGCCACTGCACGAAGATGACAGGAAGTATTCCGCCTTCACAACAGCTATGGGGCTCTTCTGAATACAACTGTCTACCTCAGGGTCTCTAACATCCCTGGAAGCTTCATGCGCATGATGACAAGTATCTTCAGAGATCAGAACTTCATGAGTTTGCTGTGTTACTTGGATGATCTGTTTGGTTTTTGGCCCAGATGAGAAGTCGGCCTTGGAACACTTAGATGGTCTTTAGCAGGCTTCGTAGTCAACATGAAGTTGGCCCCAAAGAAGTGCTTCTTCCTCAGGAAGTCTGTCAAGTTCCTTGGTCACATAATTTATGAAAATGGGGACCCTAGTAAAGTCAACAGCATCTCTAAGATGAGCAGTGCTGATCTGATGGAGTTTGATGGTGTGACTCCTTCACAGAAATGGATGTGGTTCCTTGTCATGGTAAACAACTACAACCAACACTTTGCCAGGTTTCGCCGCAATAGCCAGACTTCTCTTCTCATTGTCGACTGGATCAAAGAGAACCCAAGGGTCGTCAAAGTAAAGCCCTCCTCACAGCGTCGAAAGTCAGACTGGACACCCAAACATGAGCAGGCCTTCGAAAATGTTTAAGACATCTCTAGTAAACACGGTGGTGTTGGCACACCGACTTCTCCCGTTCGTTCATGTTGTCGACAGTTGCGTCCCTGGATGGCATAGGTGCTGTCCTGTTGCAAGATGGAGAAACTTGTGCCAGACCCATTATATTTGCTAGCAAGTCCTTGTCTCAGTCTCAGAATAACTACCCAGCTCATCGGTTAGAGTTCCTGGCAAAGTGGTCGATCTGCAACAATTTCAGTCACTGGTTGAAAGCTCATGTCTTTACTGTTTGGACTATCCACAATCCGCTTACTCACATTAATGACCAAGCTGAGACTGTACTGTTGTGAGCAGTGCTGGGTGGCCAAGTTCGCCAGTAAAGATTTTGATATCAAGTACATGCCAGGTCCTCAATATGGTTGCTGATGCTCTGAGTTGAGTGCCCTTTGTCAAAGGTGTCGGCCACAGGTTGCTTCATGAGCCCTATGAAAACCTCCTTAGCGTTGTTCAAGCAGTGTCAAACACTTCAGTCCATGATGCTCTCAGGTGATGCAGTGGTCTCAAAGGCAACCTCAACTGCGTAAGCTCACAGAACTTCCACTTCTGTCTACATGTTCTCAGTCCTTGGCAGAGGATGAGGTGTCAAGCCATACTCCAGTCACATGACAACTGGGAAACAGGAGCTAGAACATGTGCTGTTGAAATGGTTCATCATTTACCTCAACTGATACCTCCTGGTCAAGACACCTTACCTGACTACTCTGAGAAGGAGCTTCTTGATGAGCAACTCAACGACCGGACCCTTTCTCATGTGCTATTCAATGTGGAGACAACGCAGGCCTTCTAGGAGAGAAAGAGCAAGAGATCCTGTTAGTCATCAGATACTTGAAGAGCTGGGATACGCTTGTTGTCAGGTAATGCCATACTGTACAGAGTCTCACAAGATCAGCTATCGAAGACAAAGCGGTTCCAGTACGTTGTTCCTGAGTCTCTCAAAGCAGAAGTCCTGAAAGGTGTTCATGATCACGGTGTCATCAGGGTCAGTTCAGAAGACTTAGCTAGACAGATTCTTCTGGCTGCACCTTGACAGAGATGTTAGGGATTATGTCCTTGGTTTCCACCGTTGCATTGTCAGCAAGACCATTGAGCCTGATGGCAGGGCTCCACTGGAAAGTAACACCTTGACTAGGCCGCTACGACTGGTTTGTATCTATTTCTGTTCTGCTGAAGATTCAAGCAAGAAGTCCATTGATGTACTAGTGATAACAGATCAATTTACAAGAATAGCTCAATCGTTTCCCTACAGAGCCCAATCCGCTAAGCAGGTGGCAAGAATCCTGTGGGACCGATACTTCTGTGTATGGATTTCTTGAGAGAATTCATAGTGACCACGGGGCAAGTTTCGAGAGTCCGTTGATCAGTGAGTTACTCAGAGTTTCTAGTGTGAGGAAGTCACACACGACACCGTATCACCCGATGGGGAATGGCAGCGTGGAACGTTTCAATCGGACACTTGGCAACATGATCCGAGCTCTAGCACCGAACACTTAGCAAGACTGTCCGAGACACCTGCAGACATTGACGTTCATGTACAATTGCACCACCCATGAGACAACAGGGTGCGCCCCCTTCTACCTGATGTATGGAAGGATGCCTTGTCTGCCAGTAGATGTGCTTTTCAGAAACACTCTGAACGATCCAGCTGTTACCAGTTACAACAAGTATGTGATGTCGATCTCTAATGATCTGAAGGATGCTATGGTGATAGCGCAGGAACATGCTGCAAAAGCACAAAATGGACAAACTGAGATCTACAACAGAAAGGTCAAGGGGCCTGCCAAATAAGTCGGTGATGGAGTACTATTGGCAAACAAAGACACAGGAAAGTGGCGGATCGCTGGGAATCAACAATTTATACTGTGGTCGGACAAGAATCCAGTCACTCACACATACAGAATATGTAATGCAGCCACTGGAAAGGGAAAAAGTAGTTCATCTTAACCTGATCATGTTGGTCAACTTCTTCCCAGTAGATGATGACAGTGCAGTCTCTGGCCTCTCTTCATCCATGTCCGTTGGCCTGACTCCAAGTTCCGGTGCTCAAAATGTGATGATTGATTCAGTATCAAACAAGACAAGGGAGTTCCTTTCCTCAAGAAGAGAGTCAAGATTCACTATCTGGAATGGAGCGGGACGTATCTGAACAAGGTGTCACACAGGGAGAATCAGATCACAAAGAGGAAAGCGGAGCAGACCTATGCAGAAGAGAGAATGAATTCCATTTCTGAACGAGCGAGAACTCTTTACCTGGTCAGGAACTTGTGGACTCTGAAGGAAGAACTCGAGATTGGATAATACAGTTACCAGTTAGTAGAGATGAGGAATCTTCTTCAGGTGTGACCTCAGAACCACTGGTCTCAAGACTCCGATAAAGAAGAGATCCAGTGATCAGACACGCTTTTCTGCTGCCATTGGACAGTCTGAACAGCCTAGTGACTCAGTTTACTGTCACTAGTGACTTACACTCACAACGACAATCCTAGTGCAGTTAGGCAAATCGTCAAACCTGTCAACATATTTATCTACACTAAGTGACCCTGATCTTAATATTCAAGCAAATATTTGGAAGTTACTGATCCAAGCCTTCAGAGATTAAGCAAAACTATAGTTGTGACTCACACAATCGTTTAGTGAAGATTTCAGTTTCCATTATTTTACATGAGCATTGTACTTTATTGGTGATGTCTAGTACTACACAGTGTAGATGTGTAGAAAGGCCTCCTACAGCCAGTAGTTGGTTTGAGAGTTTGGCCAACTTTCCTTCCACTTCATCCTTTTGGGATACTTCAAATGTTGGTTTTCTTGTAAATGAACCTTTTTATATGTTGTGTGATTGGATGTGTTTGTGTTGTGTATGTCTGCAGGTACGTGCTCCCAAACTGTTATGGAACAATGTTACTGTACACATGAAGCCCATGTGCTGTAGTGCTGTGTTATGGCAGATGGAGTCATAAGTTGAGCGCTCCTCTGTAGTCATGTTGTTACAGATGTAATGATTTGATATCTACAACGATTATAAAAAGCAAGAGTTGTTAAACTTTGAAGGAGATTTCATGACGGATTTTGCAGTTGCTCTGAAGTTTACACATTGTGTTGTGTGTATGTCTGCAGAATAATCTGTGAAAGAACGGCACTGTGTCCTTTTTCGATGAGCCGTTACACATGCAGAAGAGCTTTTACTATCATTCTTTATATAATTTCTGTGTTTCGTAGTATAGAAACTTATATTTATTCAGTTTAGTCACATGATTTCTCAATTTGCAGTACGTTTGCCACTCGGTTGTGCACCCAGATTTATTTGCCATTCTTTTTGCCTCATCCCTCTCAGCCATACCATTTTTCAATTCCTCATCAATCCTCTGGGATTTAAGTTTTAACAGTAATTTTCTCAATGGGTGCATGCTTATTAGTTACTGGAATAAGCAATTTCATAAATGTGTCAAGTACAGCATCTGGTTGAACCTCATTACACACCACAGACCAACATTATCACTACAAAACGTATTGTATGACTTCTTATAAACTATATTAGGCTCAGCATTGATCACTATATCTGATGGATTTGGATACTGCTTAAAAGCGCATTAGTAAAGATGTAATTAATACATGTTTTCATTCCTGTGCTGTTTGTAACTACCCTCGTAGGTTTACTGGTAACCTGAACCAGGTTTCAGGCACTGGTTACAGTTTGAAGCTTTTTCTTGAGTGGGCAGCTTGATGAAAGCTAAGGGTCAGTATAGAGACAAAGTGTCTGAGCCATTGAATTGAGATTCTACAAGAGGTATGTGGCAGGGTCTACAGTCAATCATGGATTACAAAAAGAAAACCAGCCCCGTCATGGACCAGGAAGTCTTGCTCCCAGACAGACTAAATAACTTTTTTGCCCGCTTTGAGGACAATACAGTCCCACTGACACCACCCGCAACCAAAACATGCGGACTCTCCTTCACTGCAGCCGACGTGGGGAAAACATTTAAACGTGTCAACCCTCGCAAGGCTGCAGGCCCAGACGGCATCCCCAGCCGCGCCCTCAGAGCATGCGCAGACCAGCTGGCTGGTGTGTTTACGGACATATTCAATCAATCCCTATCCCAGTCTGTTGTTCCCACATGCCACCATTGTTCCTGTTCCCAAGAAAGCTAAGGTAACTGAGCTAAACGACTACCGCCCCGTAGCACTCACTTCCGTCATCATGAAGTGCTTTGAGAGACTAGTCAAGGACCATATCACCTCCACCCTACCTGACACCCTAGACCCACTCCAATTTGCTGACCGCCCAAATAGGTCCACAGACGATGCAATCTCAACCACACTGCACACTGCCCTAACCCATCTGGACAAGAGGAATACCTATGTGAGAATGCTGTTCATCGACTACAGCTCGGCATTTAACACCATAGTGCCCTCCAAGCTCGTCATCAAGCTCGAGACCCTGGGTCTCGACCCCGCCCTGTGCAACTGGGTACTGGACTTCCTGACGGGCCGCCCCCAGGTGGTGAGGGTAGGCAACAACATTTCCACCCCGCTGATCCTCAACACTGGGGCCCCACAAGGGTGCGTTCTGAGCCCTCTCCTGTACTCCCTGTTCAACCACGACTGCGTGGCCACGCACGCCTCCAACTCAATCATCAAGTTTGCGGATGACACAACAGTGGTAGGCTTGATTACCAACAACGACGAGACGGCCTACAGGGAGGAGGTGAGGGCCCTCGGAGTGTTGTGTCAGGAAAATAACCTCACACTCAACGTCAACAAAACTAAGATGATTGTGGACTTCAGGAAACAGCAGAGGGAACACCCCCCTATCCACATCGATGGAACAGTAGTGGAGAGGGTAGTAAGTTTTAAGTTCCTCGGCGTACACATCACAGACAAACTGAATTGGTCCACCCACACAGACGGCATCGTGAAGAAGGCGCAGCAGCGCCTCTTCAACCTCAGGAGGCTGAAGAAATTCGGCTTGTCCCCTAAAGCACTCACAAACTTCTACAGATGCACAATCGAGAGCATCCTGTCGGGCTGTATCACCGCCTGGTACGGCAACTGCTCCGCCCACAACCGTAAGGCTCTCCAGAGGGTAGTAAGGTCTGCACAGCGCATCACCGGGGGCAAACTACCTGCCCTCCAGGACACCTACACCACCTGATGTCACAGGAAGGCCATAAAGATCATCAAGGACAACAACCACCCGAGCCACTGCCTGTTCACCCCGCTATCATCCAGAAGGCGAGGTCAGTACAGGTGCATCAAAGCTGGGACCGAGAGACTGAAAAACAGCTTCTATCTCAAGGCCATCAGACTGTTAAACAGCCACCACTAACATTGAGTGGCTGCTGCCAACACACTGACTCAACTCCAGCCACTTTAATAATGGGAATTGATGGGAAATTATGTAAAATATATCACTAGCCACTTTAAACAATGCTACCTAATATAATGTTACATACCCTACATTATTCATCTCATATGTATATACTGTACTCTATATCATCTACTGCATCTTTATGTAATACATGTATCACTAGCCACTTTAACTATGCCACTTTGTTTACATACTCTTCTCATATGTATATACTGCACTCAATACCATCTACTGTATCTTGCCTATGCCGCTCTGTACCATCACTCATTCATATATCTTTATGTACATATTTTTTATCCCCTTACACTTGTGTCTATAAGGTAGTAGTTTTGGAATTGTTAGCTAGATTACTTGTTGGTTATTACTGCATTGTCGGAACTAGAAGCACAAGCATTTCGCTACACCATGTGTATGTGACAAATAAAATTTGATTTGAAGCCAGTCAATATTTAAATTGCCCAGAAGATATACTTCTCTATTGATATCAAAAACATTTTTATTTGTCACATGTACTGAATACAATGGGTGTAGACCTTACAGTGAAATGCTTACTCACAAGCCCTTAACCAACAATGCAGTTTTAAAAATAAGAAATATATTAACAAATAAAGCGCAGCAGTAAAATAACATTAGCGATGCTGTATACAGGGAGTACCGGTACAGAGTTAATGTGCAGGGGTACCGGTTGGTCGAGGTAATCTATACAGTCGTGGCCAAAAGTTGAGAATGACACATTCATTTTCACAAAGTATGCTGCCTCAGTTTGTATGATGGCAATTTGCATATACTCCAGAATGTTAGGAAGAGTGATCAGATGAAATGCAATTAATTGCAAAGTCCCTCTTTGCCATGCAAATGAACTGAATCCCCCAAAAAACATTTACACTGCATTTCAGCCCTGCCACAAAAGGACCAGCTGACATCATGTCAGTGATTTTTCTCGTTAACTCAGGCGTGAGTGTTGACGAGGACAAGGCTGGAGATCACTCTGTCATGCTGATTGTGTTTAAATAACAGACTGGAAGCTTCAAAAGGAGGGTAGTGCTTGGAATCATTGTTCTTCCTCTGTCACCCATGGTTACCTGCAAGGAAACACGTGCCGTCATCATTGCTTTGCACAAAAAGGGCTTCACAGGCAAGGATATTGCTGCCAGTAAGATTGCACCTAAATCAACCATTTATCGGATCATCAAGAAGAGGAGAGCGGTTCAATTGTTGTGAAGAAGGCTTCAGGGCGCCCAAGAAAGTCCAGCAAGCGCCAGGACCGTCTCCTAAAGTTGATTCAGCTGCGGGATCGGGGCAACACCATTACAGAGCTTGCACTCACACCTGCCTGCTGCCATTCCTGAGCATCTGCATGCACAGTGAGGCGAGGACTTTTGGAGGATGGCCTGGTGTCAAGAAGGGAAGCAAAGAAGCCACTTCTCCAGGAAAATCATCAGGGACAGACTGATATTCTGCAAAAGGTACAGAGATAGGACTGCTGAGGACTGTGACTGTCATTTTCTCTGAATCCCCTTAACGATTGTTTGTGGCATCCGGAAAAAATCTTGTCCGGAGAAGACAAGGTGAGCAGTACCATCAGTCCTGTGTCATGCCAACAGTAAAGCATCCTGAGAACATTCACGTGAGGGGCTGCTTCTCAGCCAAGGGAGTGGGCTCACTAACAATTTTGCCTAAGAACACAGCCATGAATAAAGAATGGTACCAACACATCCTCCGAGGGCAACTTCTCCCAACCATCCAGGAACAGTTTGGTGATGAACTATGCCCTTTTCCAGCATGATGGTGCACCTTGCCATAAGGCAAAAGTGATAACTAAATGGCTCGGGAACAAAACATCAATATTTTGTGTCCATGGCCAGGAAACACTCCAAGACCTTAATCTCATTGAGAACTTGTGGTCCATCCTCAAGAGGTGGGTGGACAAACAAAAACCCACAAATTGACTAAGTCCAAGCATTGATAATGCAAGAATGGGCTGCCATCAGTCAGGATGTTGCTCAGAAGTTACTTTTACAGCATGCCAGGGCAGATTGCAGAGGTCTTGAAAAAGAAAGGTCAACACTGCAAATATTGACTCTTTGCAACAACTTGATGTAATTGTCAATAAAAGCCTTTGACACTTATGAAATGCTTGTAATTATACTTCAGTATTCCATAGTAACATCTGACAAAAATATCTAAAGACACTGAAGCAGCAAACTTTGTGAAAATTAATATTTGTGTCATTCTCAACTTTTGGCCACAACTGTATATATACCTTATACTGGGGTATTCTGTCATTGTAAATAAGAATTTGTTCTTAACTGACTTGCCCAGTTAAATAAAGGTTAAATACATTTGGAAAGTCTTTGAATACATTTTAATATTTGTAGCTACTTTTGAAGTAAATACCTGCAGTCATCACTGCTCTAATTCACTATTTCCAGTAACAGTCAAAGGTTTTGACAGGCCTACTCATTCAAACTTTGTGGAAATTAATATTTGTGTCATTCTCAACTTTTGGCCACGACTGTACATGTGGGTAGAGTTAATCACATACATTTATCAAGTATTTCACATGTTATCCAGGCACTGACTGTTAGCACTTGGTGCTCTATAGCAGGAATGGGCTTTAGATGAGGTAGAGAAACCTGTAGCTGTATTACTTCAACAGCATTTAACATTGTATTCTCTAAGCTTTTACAAGAATGTGCTTCTGATTTTAAACAGCCACACTGCCACCATTTGGCATTTCTGTCGTTTCTGTAGATGTTATAACCAGTTATTGCTACAACTGTATAATCAAAGGTATTATCTAAGCGCGTTTCAGCGATTAGTCAGAGTACATGTCGGCTATTTTTATTGCTTTACTGGGAAGTGTCATGATGTTGGCCTGGGGGTAGGTTTATGACAGTCCTAAATACCTCTACCCCCCCCCCCTTTTTCATCTCTACCCTATTGATGTGACATTTAAAAATCCCTTGGTTAACATAGAGATTCTGTGAACATCAGAAGGTGTGGGGAAATAAACTATATTCTGGTAACTTAATGAATATGATGTCAGTTCGGTTGTCATCTGAGACATTCTCATCAATGATAGGATGACAAACTCTACAGTGGACAGTCTGCACATTGTAGTTATCGGATTCACATGGAATTGTTTGAATATACAATTATTGGTGAAGAGATTAAATGTAATTTTAGCTTCCAAATGAGAGATTTGGGTTTTCATAAAGTTAGGGCTCTGCTCAATCAGTGGCCCGCCCCTGTGAAGAGACATGGGTTATAAAAATGTTCAAACACACCCTTCTTGCTCCACTATATAAAGCCTTGACGAAAATGTAACCTCCTCTTCCGAGGATGTGAGGACGACGGTCCATACGTTAAAAGGACTAACATGTCAACTACAGAACTAAGCCAACCTCCGTGTGAGCTTTGGTTGCGACTGGTATGAACTTTGAACTGTTATTCACTACAGAAGTGATACCTCCTAGTCGTTGAGTTAGCAACAGCAGCTTGCCAACGTGGGCTAGGGAAGAACAGACAGAGTATTCCATCTACCACACAACAACGTTACTACAATGTATACAATCTACCACCACAGACATTCTTCAAAGGACTCGGTTGGTCAACACGGCCTTCCATCTACCACCAACCTACCAAAGCGCAGCTCAGAGTAAATATTTGTTGCATTTTCCTTTTCCAAATGAGCGGTCATTTAGAATGCATAAGATACTGTATTTATGATAGAGACATCGCTTCTCCCTTTGTTCCTCAGTCTTCCCGCTCTTTCACTGAAACCCAGCCCCTTTTCTTTGTGTAACCAGCTGTCATATCTGTTCCCTCAGCTAGGGACGTTTTCCTTCATGATATTTGTAATCAAGGTATGATTCATTTTGTGTATATGTAATTCTGTGTGATTAGTTAGGTATTTAGTAAATAAGTAATTAAACCCAATTTTTGTATTGCTGATTCAACTTGTTAGCCAGGGTTTGTGAAGATAACAAAGAATTGACAACTTTCAGATGAGACTGAAATAAGGTGAAGATTAATATTGACTGCTATTGATGTAAAATATTACTAGGTCTTTAAGAGTTTATTCGGAAGATAAAAGCTCTATAAATATTATTTTGTGGTGCCCTGACTTTCTAGTTAATTACATTTACATGATTAGCTCAATCAGGTAATATTCATTACAGAAAAAGGATTTTATAGAATAGCATGTCATATCACTTAATCCGGCATAGCCAAAGACACGACAGAAGCTTAGCAGAAGTAGACATGCTCATGTTATTTATGTTAGTGCATGGTGAGCTGCAGACGGTGGACTTCCTACTAAGGCACACCGCCTCATTGTTAACAGTATAACTCTGGTTCATAGGCACATGATTACTGCATACAATAGCTGTAGGATCTGCAGAGACATTCAGGACATTTTAAAGGGACATACATTAGGTTACTTACATTCTGTCTATCAATGCCCCAGGTATAATGTACATTTGCTGACGCATTATCACAACTCGGTGACACAATGGTAGGGATTAACTGCACTGGGCTTGGGTCCCTGTATAGTCATTGACTCAACACAGCTGTGAAAAGATCCAGGAACCCAACTTATTCGGGTGGATCCCATCCTCCTTATAAAACGTGTTTTATTTCCAAAAAGTATTGAAATTGTCAACAAAAGTAACTCCCATTTGAGCTGCAATAATCACATAGCCAGTTGTGAAGATAAAGGATCCTGTTAAAGCATTCAATGCCACGATTCGGAGAGGGCACAGGGCCAGATATGATGGGTCTTTTTCATTAGTGTCTAGCAGAGAATCAATCAGCTCTTTAAAATCCAGTTTCAACTGTTTTCAGAGCTGCCCTTCATAATGTCAATAAAATCCACATGGACTTCTATGGAATTGATTCCCATGTTCTGGCGTGGAGCAGCTTAGTAATGTAATTTTACTCTCACTCCGGGATAGGACATTGTTTTTGCACCAGGAACAGTCGCATTTCTTACCATCGAGCTGCCCAAAATCACAGCTGGAAAAAATCTTCCCACTCTTCACAGGATTCTGTTAATCCTTTAAGGACGGGCAAGAGGCATGATAACTTGAGCCCGTATCTCCCGGTGTAGCCGTCCCACAGATGGAGAAGCCCCGCTTGATCCAGAGCAGGGACGGAAGGATCCCATCGTTGACTTTGAAATCGGAGGGGACAGAGTAGGTACAGTGGCTGCAGACACAGGTACTTAAAGTGTCAAAGGTGCAGGAAGATCAGGCTCCAGGACGGCAACTATTCGTTTGTATCCGCTCCAGGCCTCTCGTTGGGAGTGTAGCCTGCTTTGCAGGATGCCGTAGTCTTCGGCTTCCACAGCTCGTGACATGCGACCATCGTTGATTGGCATGTTCCTCTTGCTGTGCTCCTTCAACTCTGCTATCAGATGGGAAAAGAGAGGCAGGAGATGGCTCACCTGGCGAACGAACTCCGGACGATGACAAACGATAAGGCCGAGATACATCCATCAAGCGTGAACGCCGTCCAGCCACCGGCGTAGAAATGGGAAACATTCCACTTCAATCCTATAATCCTCAGCAAGCAAACAATTGCCGCTTTGGAACTCTGAGTTATCCAGTTTGTCCCAAAACATAGTGTAATGGATACAGCTGGAACTGCTAATTTAATTCTCCTGACAGGGGGCTCCAGTGCAAATCATCTTGGACTAACTTTGTTAGCTAGCTAGCTATGCTGCTAGTCATAAAGCTAAGGTTAGCGGCCCGGTTACAGCACTTTTTTTTTCGCAGATCACTTAATTATTCCCTTTTTGTTTACAAAGCCCTACTACACAAGTGTCCCTTACTTGACTTCATTGTTAAAGTATTTTTTTTAAAACAAAAATTCAATACTAAAACCACTCACAGGGTTCGTTAACTCTTGAGGTTCCTCGGGTCTCCACCTAATTAGGTAAATTTGCTTTTAGTTTTAATGCACCTCATTGCTGGAACAAACTGCAAAATACACTGCAATTGGACGCTCTGATGCTTCTTGAGCAATTTAAAAATATTGATTGGCCAACTATTTGTTGAGGAATGGTGGCTTTTTTGCTTTGTTTGTTGTGCTGTTTTTTTTATTTTTGTCTAGGAACTGTATGTGCAGTGCTCCCTTGCGAAAGAGATGTTGGTTTCAATGGTGACTTCCTGTTTTTAAATTAAGGTAAAAAATATATATATATAATTCATTAAGCTTGTCACTCTACAAACTTGTTGGATGCATTTGCTGTTTGTTTCAGATAATTTTGTGCCCAATAGAAATGATTCGTAAATTATTGTCATTTTAGTCACTTTTATTGTCAATAAGAATAGAATGTTTTCTAATCACTCCTACATTAATGTGGATGCTATCATGATTACAGACAGTCCTGAATGAATCGTGAATAATGATGAGTGAGGAAGTTATAGACCCACAAATATCATACACCTAAGACATGTTAACCTCTCACCATTACAATAACTGGGAAGGTTAGCATATTTGAGGGGGATGATATTCACGATTCATTCAGGATTATCCATAATCATGATAGTAGCATCCACATTAATGTAGAAGTGTTTAGAAACATTCTATTCTTATTGACAATAAAAGTGACTCAAATGGCACAATACATTATTTACCATTCATTTCTACTTGGCACAATGACAAAATCATCTGAAACGCAACCAAAACTAACAGCAAATGGATCCAACAAATTTGTAGTCACAAGCTTGATGTAGTAGTCATTGTGTGCTATGAAAATGT
The DNA here is from genome assembly GCF_018296145.1 of Oncorhynchus tshawytscha. Lineage (NCBI taxonomy): Eukaryota > Metazoa > Chordata > Actinopteri > Salmoniformes > Salmonidae > Oncorhynchus > Oncorhynchus tshawytscha. The sequence continues at coordinate 67,796,267 of NC_056441.1, forward strand.
GACTAAATACTTAGTCAAAAGTTATGTGGGTTGTCATGACGTTGGGCTGGGGGTAGTTTTATGACCGTCATAAATACCTCTTCCCCCTTTTTCCTCTCTCTACCTTACTGATGTTACATTTGCAAAACCCTTGGTTAACATAGATTCTGGGAACATCAGAAGGTGGGGGGAAATTAACTATATTCTGGTAATCCTGGTAATCCTATCAATGGAACATATGCGGTGGTACTTAATGAATATGATGTCAGTTCGGTTGTCATCTGAGACATTCTCATCAATGATACGATGACGAACTCTACAGTGGAAAGTCTACACATCAGAGTTATCGGATTCACATGGAATTGTTGTTCAATTTAAATATTTGAATATGAAATTATTTGTGATGGGATGAAATGTGATTTTAGCTTCTAAAATGTGAGATTTGGGTTTTCATAAGGTAGGGCTCAATCAGTGGCCCGCCCCTGTGAAGGTACATGGGGTATAACACTTTTCAAACACGCCCTCCTCTCCCTTCCTATATAAGCCCTTGATGAAAATATAACTTCCTGTTGTGAGGACAAGGGTCCGATGTCAGAATGGTTCCGATAATAACTACAGAACGAAGCCAACATCAGCGTGAGCTTTGGTTGCGAATGGTATGAACTTTGAACTCTTATTCACTACAGAAGTGATACCTCCTAGCCGTTGAGTTAGCAACAGCCGCTGCAAACGAGGGTTAGGAAAGAACAGACAGAGTATCCCGTCCACAACACAACGACGTTACTACAACGTATTCAATTTACCAGCAGAGACATTCTTCAAAGGACAAAGGACTCGGAAGGCCGTGTTGCCCAACCATCTACCACCAACCTACCGAAGCGCAGCTCAGAGTAAATATTTATTGCATTTTCCTTTTCCAAATGGGCGGTAATTTAGAATGCATAAGATACTGTATTTACGATAGCACAGCTTCGCCCTCAGTTCCTCAGTCTTCCCGCTCTTTCACTCAAACCCAGCCCCTTTTGTGTAACCAGCTGTCATATCTGTTCCTCCCGCTAGGGCCGTTTTCCTTTATGACGTAATTTGTAATCAAGTTATGATTTAAATATGTGTATGTGTAATTCTATGTGATTAGTTAGGTATTTAGTAAATAAATAATTAAACCCAATTTTTGTATTGCTGATTCCACTTGTTAGCCAGGGTTCGTGCAGATAACCAAGAATTTACAACTTTCAGATGAGACTGATTTACGATGACGATTAATATTGACTGCTATTGATGTAAAATATTACTCGGTCTTTAAGAGTTTATTCGGAAGATAAATATTATTTTGTGGTGCCCGACTCTAGTTGATTACATTTACATGATTAGCTCAATCAGGTAATATCAATGACGGAGAAATTATTTTTATAGAATAGCATGTCATATCACTTCATCCGACATAGCCAAAGACACGACAGGGTACACACATACGTGGTCCCCTAAAATGGGGAGGACTATGTACAAAAAGTATTGTAATTTCTAAACGGTTCACCCGATATGGATGAATACCCTCAAATTAAAGCTGACAGTCTGCACTTTGACCTCCTACTCATTGTATAATTTCAACAACAAAACATTCACTGTCCCAATAGTTTTGGAGCTCACTGTATGTCAATATGTTGCTGTATGCTCCTCCCCACCAAATACTTCTGGTAATGGAAGATGTTCACTTCACTGGAGATTATAGACTGACTGCAGTAAAAATAACTCATGATATTCAATGGCATGGTGAACATTTTGGATTCAGAAAATCTTAACTGTTTCATTGCTGGTCTATTCAGTTGAAGAAGTTTTATAAACAGGCAAACAAGTAAGCAAAAAACAAATGGACAGGAAAACATAAGATCACAATTAAACAAAGGTGAACCATTGAGATTTTTTTTACAATCAATCTGTTCATACACAGCACATTGGAGGCCTTTTTACTTCATTTTAATGATTCACATTCCAGACACAACTGTAGTGCACATTGTTAGAGCATCTACTCTAAAAGCTTAGCTAAAGCCCTTGGCTTGGAGAAGTACTCGTCTCCCATACAGCAGAGGGTAACAGTAATGGATCTCAAGAGGGAGGGATATGGGAGAGTGCTCTCTCTTTTTCTCAATCTTTCTATTTCTCACTCTCTATTGGCTTTCTCTCTGTTTTAGTTAGCGTCTCACTGGCCTTCATGTCTTCTCTGCTGAAATCCTGATTGACATTGAGATTGGCTATTACCATCTCAGAAGTTTGGCCAGATCTCCTGTGGCTTCTTCCTCCTTTTGAAAATACCCATCAGAATAAACCTGTCTTCTTCTGCAGGATTTACCGTACCTACCATTACTGACAATTGACATCTCAATGGATGTGGTTAAAAGGCTATATGGTATGATGTAGTCATTACGGTGTGAACAGTATACAAGGATACTTCCTTAACTATGCTAAAGGGGCTGTCTGAAAAGGTGTCTAATTAAATAGTAGAATAATAGAGGTCTATAAGGTGAAATAAAGATGTGATTTATCTCTACGGAGTCAAAATCCACCCTGGGGAGAAACATGAGATCTTCAGTACTAAAGTTCTGAGCCTTGTCAGCTTTACTATCATGGTGCATCAGTAGCAGATCTCAGTGGAGAGCGACAGATGTATTTCTCTCTTGTCCAACCCATCTGCCTCTCCCTCAGACTTCATGCATCCTTACGTCCATGTCAGTGGAGATGATGGATTTGGGTTTGCCTGTCAGGGCTTTTCTATTGCCTTTTTTCTCAATGGGATTACATTGTGTTGTGATGTTTTCTTTCAGAGAAGGCAGGTTTGGGCTACAGTATGAATGACTAATAGACAGCTATATGGATAGTAACCTTATTTCACCTTGCAGGGTCCCGGGCACGTTTTGAGGACGGCCCACCTTGGATCGTGGAGAACCCCTCTGACCTGATCGTGTCCAAGGGGGAGCCCGCCACCCTTAACTGCAAGGCAGAGGGGAGGCCTAACCCCACTGTGGAGTGGTACAAGGACGGTGAGCGGGTGGAAACAGACCAGGATGACCCTCGGTCTCACCGCATGCTCCTTCCCAGCGGCTCCCTCTTCTTCCTGCGTATCGTCCACGGACGACGCTCTAAACCAGATGAGGGCGTCTACACTTGTGTGGCACGTAACTACCTAGGAGAGGCTGTCAGTCACAACGCTTCGCTGGAAGTAGCCAGTAAGTCATTGTCATTTTACTTGCTGTATATGTCACCCATGACCAGTGGTGGAAAAGGTACCCAATTATCATACTTGAGTTTAAGTAAAGATATCTTAATAGAAAGTGACTCTAGTAGAAGTGAAAGTCACCCTGTAAAATCCAACTTCAAATCAGATTTTATTTGTCACATACACATGGTTAGCAGATGTTAATGCGAGTGTAGCGAAATGCTTGTGCTTCTAGTTCCGACAATGCAGTAATAACCAACGAGTAATCTAACCTAACAATTCCACAACTACCTTGTACACACAAGTGTAAAGGGATGAAGAATATGTACATAAAAAATATATGAATGAGTGATGGTACAGAACGGCATCGGCAAGATGCAGTTGATGGTATCGAGTACAGTATATGAGATGAGTAATGTAGGGTATGTAAACATTATATTAAGCGCCATTGTTTAAAGTGGCTAGTGATACATTTCTACATCAATTTTTCCATTATTAAATTGGCTGGAGTTGAGTCAGTATGTTGGCCGCAGCCACTCAATGTTAGTGGTGGCTGTTTAACAGTCTGATGGCCTTGAGATAGAAGCTGTTTTTCAGTCTCTCGGTCCCTGCTTTGATGCACCTGTACTGACCTCGCCTTCTGAGTGATAGCGGGGTGAACAGGCAGTGGCTCGGGTGGTTGTTGTCCTTGATGATCTTTATGGCCTTCCTGTGACATCAGGTGGTGTAGGTGTCCTGGAGGGCAGGTAGTTTGCCCCTGGTGATGCATTGTGCAGACCTCACTACCCTCTGGAGAGCTTTACGGTTGTGGGTGGAGCAGTTGCCGTACCAGGCGGTGATACAGCCCGACAGAATGCTCTCGAATGTCCATCTATAAAAGTTTGAGTGCTTTTGGTGACGAGCCAAATTTCTTCCACCTCCTGAGATTGAAGAGGCGCTACAGCGCCTTCACCACACAGTTTGTCCGTGATGTGTACGCCGAGGAACTTAAAACTTACTACCCTCTCCACTACTGTCCCGTTGATGTGGATATTGGGGTGCTCCCTCTGCTGTTTCCTAAAATCCACGATCATCTCCTTTGTTTTGTTGATGTTGAGTGTGAGGTTATTTTCCTGACACCACACTCCGAGGACCCTCGTCGTTGTTGGTAATCAAGCCTACCACTGTAGTGTCGTCTGCAAACTTGATGATTGAGTTGGAGGCGTGCATGGCCACACAATCGTGGGTGAACAGGAAGTACAGGAGAGGGCTCAGAACGCACCCTTGTGGGGCCCCAGTGTTGAGGATCAGCGGGGTGAAGATGTTGTTACCTACCCTCACCACCTGGGGGCGGCCCGTCAGGAAGTCCAGTACCCAGTTGCACAGGGCGGGGTGGAGACCCAGGGTCTCGAGCTTGATGACGAGTTTGGGCGGTACTATGATGTTAAATGCTGAGCTGTAGTCGATGAACAGCATTCTCACATAGGTATTCCTAAAGTATTTGGTTTTAAATATACTTAAGTATAAGTATAATTAAATGTAATTAGCGTTTTCTAAAAGTATAAATAATAATCCTTATATTAAGCAAACTAGACGGCACCATTTTCTTTTCTTTTTAATTTACGGATAGCCAGGGGCACGCTCCAATACTCAGACATCATTCACAAACGAAGCATGTGTCCGCCAGATCAGAGGCAGTAGGAATGACCAGGGATGTTCTTGATAAGGGAGTGAATTAGACCATTTTCCTGTCCTGCTAACCATTTTTTTTAAAGTAACAAGTACTTTTGGGTGCCAGGGAAAATGTACTTTTTACTCCATACATACAGTGCCTTGCGAAAGTATTCGGCCCCCTTGAACTTTGCGACCTTTTGCCACATTTCGGGCTTCAAACATAAAGATATAAAACTGTATTTTTTTGTGAAGAATCAACAACAAGTGGGACACAATCATGAAGTGGAACGACATTTATTGGATATTTCAAACTTTTTTAACAAATCAAAAACTGAAAAATTGGCCGTGCAAAATTATTCAGCCCCCTTAAGTTAATACTTTGTAGCGCCACCTTTTGCTGCGATTACAGCTGTAAGTCGCTTGGGGTATGACTCTATCAGTTTTGCACATCGAGAGACTGACATTTTTTCCCATTCCTCCTTGCAAAACAGCTCGAGCTCAGTGAGGTTGGATGGAGAGCATTTGTGAACAGCAGTTTTCAGTTCTTTCCACAGATTCTCGATTGGATTCAGGTCTGGACTTTGACTTGGCCATTCTAACACCTGGATATGTTTATTTTTGAACCATTCCATTGTAGATTTTGCTTTATGTTTTGGATCATTGTCTTGTTGGAAGACAAATCTCCGTCCCAGTCTCAGGTCTTTTGCAGACTCCATCAGGTTTTCTTCCAGAATGGTCCTGTATTTGGCTTCATCCATCTTCCCATCAATTTTAACCATCTTCCCTGTCCCTGCTGAAGAAAAGCAGGCCCAAACCATGATGCTGCCACCACCATGTTTGACAGTGGGGATAGGGTGTTCAGGGTGATGAGCTGTGTTGCTTTTACGGCAAACATAACGTTTTGCATTGTTGCCAAAAAGTTCAATTTTGGTTTCATCTGACCAGAGCACCTTCTTCCACATGTTTGGTGTGTCTCCCAGGTGGCTTGTGGCAAACTTTAAACAACACTTTTTATGGATATCTTTAAGAAATGGCTTTCTTCTTGCCACTCTTCCATAAAGGCCAGATTTGTGCAATATACGACTGATTGTTGTCCTATGGACAGAGTCTCCCACCTCAGCTCTAGATCTCTGCAGTTCATCCAGAGTGATCATGGGCCTCTTGGCTGCATCTCTGATCAGTCTTCTCCTTGTATGAGCTGAAAGTTTAGAGGGACGGCCAGGTCTTGGTAGATTTGCAGTGGTCTGATACTCCTTCCATTTCAATATTATCGCTTGCACAGTGCTCCTTGGGATGTTTAAAGCTTGGGAAATCTTTTTGTATCCAAATCCGGCTTTAAACTTCTTCACAACAGTATCTCGGACCTGCCTGGTGTGTTCCTTGTTCTTCATGATGCTCTCTGCGCTTTTAACGGACCTCTGAGACTATCACAGTGCAGGTGCATTTATACGGAGACTTGATTACACACAGGTGGATTGTATTTATCATCATTAGTCATTTAGGTCAACATTGGATCATTCAGAGATCCTCAGTGAACTTCTGGAGAGAGTTTGCTGCACTGAAAGTAAAGGGGCTGAATAATTTTGCACGCCCAATTTTTCAGTTTTTGATTTGTTAAAAAAGTTTGAAATATCCAATAAATGTCGTTCCACTTCATGATTGTGTCCCACTTGTTGTTGATTCTTCACAAAAAAATACAGTTTTATATCTTTATGTTTGAAGCCTGAAATGTGGCAAAAGGTTGCAAAGTTCAAGGGGGCCGAATACTTTCGCAAGGCACTGTAATTATCTTTTGGAATGTAGTGAAGTAAAAGTAGTACTTTCAAGTATTTGTACTAAAGTACTTTACACCACTGCTCATGACCTGTGGGTGTTTGTTTCTTTCGGCAACAGGTCTCGGTGGGGCGGCCGCCCCAGTAGGTTAACTGCCTTGTTCAGGGGCAGAATGACAGATTTTTACCTTGTCAGCTCGGTGATTTGATCCAGCAACCTTTTGGTTACTAGCCCAACGCTCTAACCACTAGGCTACATGCCCACCCCACTATGATCATGGCCCTCCCCACTATTATCATGGCCCTCAGTCTCAAGTAGTTGTCACTAGTTACCACACACAGTCATGAACCCAGCCTGTTTCTACATTTCCTCTTCTTAAAATCTGTTTTTAACCCTAACATTAAACACACTGCTAATCTTATGCCTTACCCTAAAGTTAAATAAATAAAAATGTTTTTTTAAATTTGATTTGATAAAGCCAATTACGACTTTGGTATGCTGTTTTCTCTCTTTCCCCTTGTAATTGTGTCAGTGTGGCGTGACACTGGGCTGAATGCAGACCCTTTCTGGCATTAGGAAATGGATTAGCGGAGTGTGTTGATTAGAAAAAACGAGCGTAACAGATTAGGGAATGTCTCCTTGTTAAAAACACAAAACAGCAATTTGCCTGCATCTTGTCTTTCATCAGAGCACAAAGCCAGCCAAGCCACCTCAGCCTCTCTAACTGCTCATGGCTCACTGACCTCCATCACAGCACATGTTCAAAAATAGGGCCAGCTTTAGTTCAGCTTCCATAATAAGTGATATTTCCACACTCATAACTGCCTTAATGTTGCTGGACCCCAGGAAGATTAGCTACTGCCTTGGCAACGGCTAATGGGGATCCTTTTAATAAATACAAATAAACAGAAGAACATCAAATATTAGAGCAAAACAGTTTCCAGAGAAAAACAAGCATCACTGGTGTTCTTAGCTTCACCCCTCCCCACCAGGTTGTGGTGGGTTGAGGATAGTGTTAGAAGTGTGAGCAGTAATTAGTACTGCTGCAGCTGTTACACTGTGGCTTAAATCACTGAGGAGCTACTAGGATGGCTGGCTTTCAGGGTTGTTAAAGGCTGTTGTTGTCCACCCAAATCTCATGAATACCACCAGCCAGACTAATTAGTCAACACGCCTGCTTAAAAGACTATACCTATCATACTGTCATAGACTCCTGAAAATTCTATATCTGTTTGTGTTCTGTTGATACAGTCTAGTCGGAAAGTATTCAGACCCCTTGACTCTTCCCACATTTAGTTCGGTAACAGCCTTATTCTAAAATTGATTTAAATGATATATTTTTCCTCAATCTACACAATACACCATAATATCAAAGCGAAAACAGGTTTTTAGATTTATTTTGCAAATGTATTAAAAGCTTAACCTGCTGTGCTTTTCCAGCAGCCTTGAAGGAGTTCCCACATATGCTGAGCACTTGTTGGCTGCTTTTCCTTCACTCTGCAGTCCAACTCATCCCAAACCATCTCAATTTGGTTGAGGTCGGGTGATTTGTGGAGGCCAGGTCATCTGATGCAGCACTCCATCACTCCCCTTCTTGGTCAAATAGCCCTTACACAGCCTGGAGGTGTGTTTTGGTTCATTGTCTTGTTGAAAAAGACACAGCGGTTGGAACCAAACCATCTTAAATTTGGACTCCTCAGAACAAAGGACAGATTTCCACCGGTCTAATGTCCATTGCTCGTGTTTCTTGGCCCAAGCAAGTCTCTTATTCTTTTTGGTGTCCTTTAGTAGTGGTTTCTTTGCAGCAAATCGGCCATGAATGCCTGATTCATGCAGTCTTCTATGAACAGTTGATGTTATCTGTTACTTGAACTTGAATTGAATTTATTTGGGCTGCAATTTCTGAGGCTGGTTACTCTAATTAACTTATTTTCTGCAGCAGAGGTAACTGTGGGTCTCCTTTCCTGTGGTGGTCCTCATGAGAGCCGGTTTCATCATAGTGCTTGATGGTTTTTGCGACTGCACTTGAAGAAACTTTCAAAATACTTAATTTTCAGATTGACTGTCTTAAAGTAATGATGGACTGTCATTTCTCTTTGCTTATTTGAGCTGTTCTTGTCATAATATGGACTTGGTCTTTTACCAAATAGTGCTATCATCTGTATACTGTACATAACTGAATGGCTCAAATGGCACATTAAGAAGAAAATTCCACAAATCAACTTAACAAGGCACACCTGTCGATTGAAATGCATTCCAGGTGACTACCTCATGAAGCAGGTTGAGAGAAAGCCAAGGGTGTGCAACGCTGTCATCAAGGCAAAAGGTGTCTACTTTGAAGAATCTCAAATATATTTTGATTTGATCGCCCTTTTTTGGTTATAACATGATTCCTTATGTGTTATTTAATAGTTATGTCTTCATTATTATTCTACAATGTAAAGTAAAGATCCCTCCCAGACCCTTTGCTATGAGACTTGAAATTGTGCTCTGGTGCATCCTGTTTCCATTGATCATCCTTGATGTTTCTACAATTTGATTGGAGTCCACCTGTGGTAAATTCAATTGATTGGACATCATTTGGAAAGGCTCACACCTGTCTATATAAGGTCCCACAGTTGACAGTGCATGTCAGAGCAAAAAGCAAGACAGGATTGTGTCGAGGCACAGATCTGGGGAAGGGTAACAAAAAATGAGTTTGCTAAAAGGCACCTAAAGGACTCTCAGACCATTAGAAACAAGATTCTCTGGTCTGATGAAACCAAGATTTGGTTTCTTTGGCCTGAATGCCAAGCGCCACATTTGGAGGAAACCTGGCACCATCCCTACGGTGAAGCATGGTGGTGGCAGCATTCTGAGGGGATGTTTTTAATCAATTTTAGAATAAGGCTGTAACATACCTATGTGGAAAAAGTCAAGGGGTCTGAATACATTCCGAATGCACTGTTTCTAGGCTATCTGCTCTAGTGTGGTGGTTTTACACACACTGAATTTTTGGTTTGTTTCATTTAATATATTTCATAAAATGTCATTTTGGGTAGATCAGACATGTTGTCACGGGTGTCGTTGGAAGTGGACCAAAGTGCAGCGTGGTGAGCGTACATTTTATTTTATTCGCCAACAAACGACAGAAACAACCGTGAAGTTTACATGGCTAAGTGCCACAAACAAAGTTAACTACCCACACTGAAATGAGGGGAAAAAGGGCTGCCTAAGTATGATTCCCAATCCGAGACAACGATAGACAGCTGTCCCTGATTGAGAACCATACCCGGCCAAAACATAGAAATAATGAAACCTAGAAAACAAAAAATAGAATGCCCACCCCACATCACACCCTGACCTAACCAAATAGAGAAATAAAACGGCTCTCTAAGGTCAGGGCGTGACACACATCCATATTTTTGTAAGCTGCATGTGTGACAATTCCACCAGTCCTATTTAAGATATAATTTACAAAGATTATACCGTATAATTATTATTATTTTTTTAATATTTTTTTTAATCAATTAGTATATTTGAGTTTAACCATAATATTTGTTCTGTCTTTTCTGGTGGATTAACCTGAAATTGCAACCAACTTTCTATGGCTTGTTTTAAAAATAGTGACATTTTGGAGAGTATTTCATTTTCAAATAACCGAAAGGGAAATGTTGTAATCTGAACAAAGGGTAAATGCCCTTCTTGAACATGGGGTGAGACATTCTTACTAATCTGCTAGAGAACCATTTCAAATCAAAATCAAATCAAATTTATTTATATAGCCCTTCATACATCAGCTGATATCTCAAAGTGCTGTACAGAAACCCAGCCTAAAACCCCAAACAGCAAGCAATGCAGGTGTAGAAGCACGGTGGCTAGGAAAAACTCCCTAGAAAGGCCAAAACCTAGGAAGAAACCTAGAGGAACCAGGCTATGTGGGGTGGCCAGTCCTCTTCTGGCTGTGCCGGGTGGAGATTATAACAGAACATGGCCAAGATGTTCAAATGTTCATAAATGACCAGCATGGTCGTATAATAATAAGGCAGAACAGTTCAGATGTAAATATATATTTTGTATGACTGAAGCCTTTAGTGAGGTCTAATGCTTTAAAATGTAATTATTTCTGCCCTTCAAATGTATATTATTTTATATAAATCTACCCTTTTTTTTTTAATCGTCTGGTTTGCCGTTCCAAATCAAATGTAATATTTTTTTTTGCTCAGATAATTAAAAAACAAGTCGCTAGGTGTAGGCAAGGCCATAAGCAAATGGGTAAACTGGGACATGACTAAAGAGTTAATCGGGTGATTTTATTATTAATTTTTTTCACAAATTTCCACAGGTATTTGCCTTTCCATTGTAGCAATATCTGAGCTGAATTAAAAATAAAGTTTAACATTATTTATTTTTTTACTTGCTTAAAGGGCTTTACAGAGACGTCCGTCTTCTCCTGATGGGGTTTTTTATGAAGGAATTACATTTTTGGCTGCAGCTTGTTTCTTGGCCTCTTCTACACTACAACTCTGCCACCGGTCTCTTATGTAAACCCTGAAGAAGAAATGCAGACGAGATGCTTTCTGTATGGACAGATATCATGGATACTACTTTACATTACTCATTTTCTTGTCATAATTATTTACATAAAGGATTCAAGATTTTGAATAATCGAGTTGGCTTTAACAAGTGCCTAAGGATGAATTTGTAGGCATGAGTTTACCGCTCGTCCAAGCATTCAAACACAACGGGCTCAAGAGACCTAGAACTGCCTGAGTCCCTCTTTAACCTCAGTAGACACAGACAATGGCTGGATTAAATCAATCCCGCTGGCTCTATTAGCCATGACACAGCAGTAGCAGAGATGGCATTAGACCACCTCTAATCGGTTTACTCCTACTGTACTGAGACAAAAGAACAATGGCTGGCTGACCATCAGGTCACTTTATTCTAGGACCTGCCTTGGGAAGTAGGGGTGCTGAGGGTGCCCTGAAAAAGCAGAATACAGTTGTTTTTTTTATATAAAAAAACTAAATAAATATTTTTTTCACAGAAGTAGTGCACTGGGCCTATAATAGTCCTGTAGTGCACTGGGCTTATAATAGTCCTGTATTAGCTGACTGGTATAGTCGTATGCAGTGTTGGCAAAAAGCGACTTACAATTAGTGTGTTTATCTTAAGATATCTCGTTGAGACAACTACATATCACAATTGTAGCAAGTATATATATTTAAATTAATACCAAAAATCAAATTTTTTGTTTTTCATTATTTTTTTTACAATATAGACAATTCTGACTTTGCATCTAGCGGATATCTCTCAGTTCTGCCTCAAGGACAAGACTCATCCCAATTAGAGTCAACCTGCACTCTGTCCCTCCAACATCCCGTTTGACAAATCCCCCAAACTCTGCCCAACCTCTCAACCCTGTCCCCTACACCACCTTTCGAGTCCCCTTCCAACCTCACCTTCTCCCTACACTCTTCCTCAATCACCCTATTCCTCCCATCCTGCCTTTAGACTGTTCAGTGAATCTGATCACTGACTGATGTTTAGTCTGCTGGTGTAGTGGTGTTCATAGTGAACTGACTGACAAGGGCCACACGGCAATTCAGACCATTACTTTATTTTTATGAAGCCCATTATTACCATGACTACTCTCCCAACTCCCCCCTTCAAAACATTAACAGATGGCCACTTCGACTGCACTAAAGCTGCACTCTTGCTAAACACTATATATTGAGATTAATGTCACTTAAAGATACAGTGGTGAATATTCTGGGGATATTCTTAATCTCTTAATCTGTATATCCCTGAAACATGAAAAAATGTATGCACTCACTACTGTAAGTCGCTTTGGATAAGAGCGTCTGCTAAATGACTAAAATGTAACAGTTATTATAGTAGTAAACATATAGCATAATGGTTAGTCATTTAACCACACGGTTTAAAATGAGCTGAAATAATAGCAGGAGGTGAATATGGGTTTTATTTATCCTCAGGCCAGCCCAGGACATTAGGTGCCCCGTTCTCCACTCTTGTCACCGTAAGGTAAGGTTGGGATAGTTCAGATTCAGGAAGTCCTAGTACTTACTCACCATCCGTGTGAATCAGGTCTGGTAGAAATACTGTGTTTTGGACTTTACCTTAGGAAGTTCCCTGGCCATCTGTCTGAGAATATCAGGAGATTCCTGTGGTGCCATCATTATTTAATAAAACTATAATAGTGTGTGAATTCTGTGAAATGAAAGGGATTAACTCATTGGCTCTATAGCCATGTCTTCTCTTCAGTTCCCTCAACATGGCTGGGTAGTGATGGTCTCTGTGCTCCCGGTCTCGTCTCTGCACCGGCCCTTTACAGACTGAGCTCTAAAAATAATACACCACTTTCAATTAGCCTTCAGCTATCTGAAGCTTTTCAAACAAGCAGCCAGCTGAGTTGGGACTACTGAACAGACTGTTGGGAAGGGTGTGTGCTTTGACAGGTTATAGTTCATCCATCTCTCGTCTTAAGAGGGGGGATCTTGTGTTGGTCTCCTTGTTCTGTGGGTGGGATGGGAGGTCGGGGTTCCGTTAGACCCCTGAAGGGACAGATGTCCAGGCCCCGCGTGCTTCTAAATGTCCCCTGAAACCTCCCCCCTGCCTATGTACTTAACTCACCCCAGACTGTAGGTGAGCAACTCCTACTAGTTGGATGAGCTGATAGGCCTTGTGTATCTTAGATTCAGATGTGGTGGGTGTATTACAATCTGAGACAGAAAAAACTCCAGTTGATGATGAAGAATTCTGACAAGCTTTTTAATGTTCTGTACAAGACTTTACTTTTGAAACAAATGGGTAACAGAAGTGACATTTAAACTTTTAGAAAAGTTGACGTCAATGACAAAAGC